>NW_004443942.1:7351927-7353718 GCF_000243295.1 Trichechus manatus latirostris
ATCCTGGCCACTCTATTCTGGACGGGCTTCAGTGAGGACTGTGGATTAGATATACTCCTCTAGTTGGGAAATTAGAAAGATGACATTGATCTTCTTCAACACTTAGACCTTACGGCTCAGTCTAAGGAGTGCCTGAGTTCTCACTCCACCAACTCCCCTCATGCGCAGGGGAGCAGGTGGGGTTCAACCATTTCCTGAGGGGTTGCTGGGATCTATCTTCCATGGCTTGGTCCTAGACTTGGTATTAAATAAAGGCAGTCTGTGGTCAGCCCAGCAGCCTTCTCACGGAGTGAAGGTGGTGGGGAAAGAAAGCCAGCATGCCTTCCCTAGCGTTCTCCTTAGTGCAGGCCCCCAGGCTTAGAACTCGATAAGAAGTTCTGGAAAGCTGGGGGAGTCGTGGTGACCAAATCCCAGACTGTTTCACCATTTTTCTATTAATCAGAGATGTATACCTGCCAATCAGAATTTTAGAGCAACGATGAGGAACCACAGAATATCAGAGCAAGCCCGTTTAGTTGACATAATTCCAGTTTAAAGAAATCAGACAACAGAATAGTGGTAATAATAATGATCACCATTTATTGAATTGTAAACATATGCTTTACTTCCATTTACTTTTTACAGCAACCTTATTAGGATGTTGTCATTTTTCTGACAAGGAAACTGAGGCTTGGAGTCGTCAAGGGATATTCCCAGGTCTGTGTGACTACAGAGCTCATGCTGTGTTTCGCTTCTCAGTCCTAGCAAGGAAGTTCTTAGTCCACTGTGTGACTCCTTCCTAGTAACTGTAATAATTGGAGCCATGGTTTTCATTTTTAATTTCTGCTCTAACAACTTTATAGTATACACATGTTTAACTGTAAACTTCCACATCCTTTGTAGAAAGAGATCAGAATAAAAAAATGAACAACCAGCAATTAAACATTCTACTGGTGTCTGACGATGGGAACCATATTGCATGGATTTTTTTGGGACAGCCCCAATTTCAAATATTTCATCTGGTTTTCAAACCATGTGTCTCAATTTTGGCTTCTGTATCTTTCGATTCTGATTCGTGACCAGGTCTTGGGGCCTTTCCTCCTGGTGGCTCTGGGAAATAACGTCTAGCTCTGTGCTGGCTCAGACAATGGGGATTGTTGAGCATGAATTGGGCCATTGATAAACGCCCCCTGCTCTGAGTGTTTCAGCTGCCAGCTCTTCCCTTGTCTCAAAAGGACAAGTGTCTGGGTGCCTGAAGGAGTTTGACCCCTGCCCTCAGCCTGCCCTGGCCCCACGACCAGCCCTTCGTCATGTGAGCCTGCCTGGGTTCAGGGTTCTCCTCTTAGGTCTGTGTCTCTTGGATCTGAACTCTGCCTCCCACAAGGTCTTTTGTCAACGTTGGCCCCTTCTGCAGCCTGAGCTCAGGATGAGGTTGGACTGTGGAGTGTGGCTTTTCTGTCCCTCACCACACATCTGTGAGGCCACAGGCCAGTGCTCATCCTTTTCTCCTTCTTCATAATGGGTCTCAAGTCTGTCAACTGGTGAAGGAGTCATTTGTCAGCCCTTACCGCTAACAGATATGAGTCATCAGGGACATCTGAATTATTTCACCCTGCCCAAGGCTGTTAATTTTTGGAAAGGGAATGGTAGAGGGCAATGCTTAGTACCAAAGAATGACTCCAGTAAACCAGTTGCTGTGGAGTCAATTCCAAATCATGGTGGCCCCATGTGTTTCAAAGTAGAACTGCCCTCCATAGAGTTTTCCTGGCTGTCACCTTTCAGAAGTAGATTGCCAAGCCTGTCTTCAGAGGC
>NW_004443942.1:7355131-7358626 GCF_000243295.1 Trichechus manatus latirostris
AGGCGCCAGCAGTTTGGCTGGGTTGTTGTGTATGGTGTTCACTTTCTTCTGGAGAAATGGAAGTTTTGTCTTACAAACCAAATATCCTGGGTTTGGAAACCATGTGAAAATGCAGACTGTGGTCTGAGGGTGTATGCCTGTGTGTGGTGCTGGTTTAAAAGGCACTGTTGAGGAACAGTATGACTGACTCAGGCCCTCTTACTTCCTCTGATGGAGGGCCAGAGGAAGGCAGTACATGCTGGTGATGTGAACGGACAGACACATGTGCCTGGAAGCCTTAGTTTCCTCATCTATAAAATGGGGTTCCTAATGATGTAATTCCTCTATTACCTTTTCAGATATTTTCTCTGATTATTTTTTAATGGTTGTTCTAAGGATTACAATATGCATCCTTAATTTATCACACTCTATTTAGAGTTAATATTGTCTGTTGCTGATGAATTCACTTAGATTTATTTTATCTGAAAATGTCTTCATTTCACCTTAACTTTTGAAGGATATTTTCACTGGATGTAGAATTCTGGATTGATAGTCCCCCCCTCCCCGAATCTAGTACTTTAAATATATTTTTCCATTTTCTTCTGCCTTTAATTGTTTCTGATGAAATATTAGCCTCATTAATATTGTTGTTCCTCTATATATAATTTTGTAATTTTTCTTTGGCTCCTTTTAAGATTTTCCCTTAATCTTTGGATTTTTAGCAGTTTGGCTATAATATATTTAGGTGTGATTTTCTTTGTATTTATCCTGCTTGGGGTTTACCATGCTTATTGAATTTGTAAGTTTATGTTTTACCAAATTTGGAAAAAATTTTAAAATATTCTTTTCTACTTTAATGTAGTTCTTTTCTCCTTCTGTGACACTACTTACATGGATATTAAAACTCTTGATATCATACTGCAGGACATTGAAACTCTATTCATTTTCCTTTAATATTTTCCCTATATGTTCTTCAGCTTCAATAATTTTTATTAAACTATCTTCAAGTTCTTCTTTTTCTATTTTTCATTCTTTGCTAAGCCCATCCAGTGATTTTTTTAAAAAGTTCAGATATGATACTTTTTAGTTTTAAAATTTTTATTTAATTTTTTTCTGAAGTTTCTATTTCTCTGCTGAGATTCACCAACTGTCCATTCATTATGATCATATTTTTCTTTAAGTCCCTGGGCACATTTTTAAGAGTTGCTTTACAATCCTTGTCTGTTAATCCCATATCATGCCATCTCTGGGACTGTTTCTTTGTTTTCTGATCACGTATCATATTTTCCTACTTCTTCTCTTACGTGATGGACATTATGGATGCTCCATTGTTCAGAGTCTGGATTTTGTTTTATTTCTTTAAAGAGTATTGAATTTTGCTCTCACAAGCGGTTACTTACTGATAGATAAATTGGATTATTTCATGGCTTCTTTGTAAGCTTTCTTAGGACTGGTCTACAATAGCCCTACTCTTAGATGTGATTAATTAGGTCTCAATTGAATTCCTGGATTGTTTAGTGAGGTATTTCCTTTCTACTCTGTTGTAACTCATATGTCTCCATATGGGACATATGAACTCTCCTTTCAGTTCACAGATCCTCAGTAGCTGTTCTCTGCCAAGGCTTGCAGAGTCTCCTCTTGTGGATGAATAGCTTAATATTTGGCCAAAGTCTTAAGTGTGCACACATGCATATTTCTGGGCCTCTTCTCTGTGTATCTCCCTTCTCTCTGATATCCTGTCCCACAAACTCCGGCTGCCTCGGTAGCCCCAAGTTCTGGTCTCTGCTTCCGCACTTCACTGAGATCAGCTTGCTCTGCATAGGCCACACTGCCCTGTGCCATGTTTTGGAAAAAGCTCCCTGACAGAAAGTGAGGGTGATCATGAGGCTGACTGTGTGTGTTTCTATTCTCTCACAGAACACAGTTTTGAGCTTCCTATTGTGTGGAGATATGTGCCATTTAAATATGGATATATAAAGGCCTCTATGCTGCACAACATGTTGAGACTTGTCACGACTTGTTTTTCCAAACCCGTTACTGATTGGCTTGTTTACCTGAATTCCTCCTCCCTTGCCCGAAACTTATTGTTATTCACCCAAAGCCCATTGTTCTGTTATTTGCTTCACTGTTTGCTGTATTGACTAAAAAATAAACTCCTGGGACTGAAGCCGAGGTTCGACTCCTCAGAGTGACCCTCCTGGCCCCACTTCTCTGTAAGAGTTGTGGAATTGGTTATTGTCTCCGCCGCCCCGACAATCTGTCGCCGCTGCGACAGATGGTGTCCCATGTGAGGGGCTGCGACACTATTGCCCAACATCAGGAAAAAGTTGCTTCATACGTTCTGTCTACTTTTATAGTTGTTTATGGTGTGAGGACTATTCCAGTACCAGTTACTCCATCGTGGTCAGTTATCCTAACTGTGTTACCGCAGACAGAGTGGTGAGTAAGGCAGGCTAGGTCTATGTCCACCTGATGTTTGCAGTCAAGTGTGGTAAGTGTCAAAAAATAAGTAAACCAACAAATACAATAAATTGTTTTGTTTTAATTATTCAATTATTTACTTCATCTTCATTCAATCACCTACCCACTCATCTACCATCTACCGAGCTATCCATCACCCACCTATCCATCCATGAACAAGAATTTATGCTGGGTTTACAGTAGGACTTAAGGCTGATGAGTCACCCTCACTTCCCTTCTGTTTGTTTTCATCTGGTCCTTACAACACAGAAGCCCAAGTAAGGAAACCATCAGGGGTGGGAGGGACTCAACTGTACTAATAGAGTGCTGGGCCATGTGCAATTGGAGTGTAGTATTAACAGGAAGAGTAGGAGACCAGAAGCTGCCACATTGATTGCTCTTCTTGTCTCACTTTCTGCTTTTCGGAGGATTCCAAACCCTGGCTTCCCCTCTTTCCGTGGTAATGAGAGCTTAGGAATTAGGCTTCTTGATTCAATGTAAGGTGGTAGCTGGGCTCTGCAGAGATGCTAGGGTTCAGGCCTAAGGAGAAAGAGAAACACAGCTCTTTCTGATCCCTATAGTGGAAAAGAGGATGCTTTTGTTTTCTTCTTCATTTTCCATCAGGATTGCACTTAACTCTGTGGAATTTGTAGAGATGCTGGGAAGAGAGGGCGGGGAGGAGAGCAGGATTTAAAACTGTGGCATTTAGAAACCAGGCAGTGGACTAATCCTGACTCCACCCCTTTAGAAGCTGCTCTTTCAGTTCTCTGAGGGTTGTCATTTTCAAAGAACTACCCAGAATGTGTGCTGCCCATCTGCCATGGCAGACAGGGCTGGAACTGAGTAGACACGAAACAATGGAAGCAGCATCGGATAAGGGCAGCTTTGGGAAAATGCCCAAAGGTGCCAAGGATCTAAGTCACAGACTCATTTACTCATTTGCTCACTTATTCATTCAACAATTGTCTACTTAGCACCTACTCTGTGCCATGCATGGTTCTAGGCACTGGGGATATAGTAGTAGGCAAAAAATACATTTCCTACCCATATATATAT
>NW_004443942.1:7359439-7403893 GCF_000243295.1 Trichechus manatus latirostris
GCTTTCAATCTGAGTGAGATGGAAGGTTTAGAGCAGAGAAATGACATGCTCTGACTGCTATGAAGAGAATAGATTGTGGAGGGAAGGACAGAGACAAGTTATGAGGCTACTGTAATAATCTAGGTGAGATATGATGATGGCTGGGACAAAGGTTCAGTTATTCATCCATTTCATTTTTTTATTCTACAAATGTCTGTGTAACACAGCTTATGTATGGAGACCCTTCATCATTATTAATCCATCCCTTCTGTCCCTCTGTGATCTGTCCAGCTATCTTCACTACTTTTTAACAAGTCTTTATCTGCTACATGTAGAGTATTATGCTAGATGCCTGTTGATGTGGGCATATTCTTCTAGGACTTTGGTCCTAGCAGGGGAGGCAAGACTAGGAGATCATTAGTCAGTCATAAAACCAAACAGACTCTGGCAAGCCCAAGATGAGTGGAGTCAACCCAGTAATTATAAGAGCCCTGGTGGTGGTAGAAAAGGCGGTCAGGGTAAGCTTCCAGGAGAACGCTAGACTTAAGCTGAATCTTGATGGGTGGACAGGGCAAGTCAGGCCTGGAGAATAACAGGGAACCTGCCTTGAAGCTTGATCATAAGGGGAAATGTTGGGGAGTGCAGGTTGATAGGGCTAAAAGAGGTGGGGTGGACTGGTGACAGAGTCTGGAGGGTCATGGGTGTCAGGCTAAGAAGTTCAGACTTGAGTTGAGAGAGGGCGGGGAGACATAACAGGTTTTCAAGGAGATGTTACAAGGAGAGCTGTGTTTTAAGACACTAAAAATAACATCAGAATGAGGAGGGATAGGCTGGGGCTGGGGGGACGGCAAGAAGACTGATGCCTCATGTGAACCTTCTTGGCCTTATGGGAGCCTGAGGAGAGGGGAATGCAGGAGTGGCTCCCAGATGCACAGTGGGCAGGGGTGCAATGATTCAGGGGCTCCGATGGGTAATAAGAGCAGCAGGTGATATGAGTGGCTGTTGTTGAGACAAACTTCAGATGTCTCTTGTCCTCTGAAGTCACTTTTGAGCAAAGAACACAGAGCAGCCTGGATTTTGGGCAGTGCAAGCTGGAGAAAAGAGTTTAGGTCTGGCGTTTGGCCATGGAGGACTCTTTTAGAAGCTTCTTGGGTAGGCATTGATTGGATCGTAGGGATATTAGATTCAGAACAGGAGCTTGTATAATCCAGCCTTATCCTTTACAAGGTCTTAGAGAGAAGAGAGGAGAGAAAAGAGTGGGTGGGGGATTGGGATGTCCTGTGCCTGATGCCACTGCAAGAGGAGAATGCTCCTGCCCAGCTCAGGAGAGAGCAGCCCACAGGGAAGTTCACAGCCTCCAGGTGGACATCCAGGATGCATATCTGGTGCTTGATTAAGTCTGGTGCTTGGTCTGGCCTGAGAATGGGCCATCAGGGACTTCACCAAACCTACTTATTTATTCTCCTGGTGTCCCAAGGAGCTGAAAGCCACTTCTCTAAGAAAAAGTCCTGTTCTCTCCCTCCAGCATGCAGAAGTCTGTGGCTTAATAGCAGGGCTTCAGATGGAATTGTTCCTTACTGACCTTCCATCCCTGCATTTATGATCCTACTGGAGGAGGGCTGAAGCTGGAGACAGTTTCTGTAGGTTAGAGAGATTTGAGCCATAGCTCATGCCAGCCCATGCCCTGTGGTCTGCGTCAGTGCTGGATGACTAATTGTTTACTAAGCTCTTGATCAACACGTTCTGTTTGTCTTGTGTTGTAGAGTTGGTAGAGGGATTTGGAGGGGAGTGAGTTATACTCATGAGCAAGCTGAACATGAAGACACAGAAAATAACTGCCCCCAAGTTCAACATTTGTCAGTGAACGTCCTGAGGAAGGCAGTGGTGTTTTCTTTAGGTGTGAGTTTACTACGCCCTCCAAGGTAGCAAGCATGAACCAGAGCAGGCTTGGATGGAACCTGAGGATGGGGGGTGGAAAGAACTTGGGTTTTAGTTTGGGCTCAGCCACAAATTTGCTGTGTGAATTGGGCAAGCCATTTGCTCTCTCTGGATATTAGTTTCCTTAAGTATAAACAACAAAACAACAAGGTTGGGGAGAACAATCCCAGAGGACCTGTCCTGCTATAACATTCCAGGTTTTTTGCATACATTATGATGCCAACAAGGAATTGTGATTAGGGCTCTGAGTTCTAGACTTCTACCCTAGACCAGGACTCATTTTCTACTTTGCCTGAAGTTCCACCTTTATAGATTCATTCCTTCGGGTCTTTTAAGAGACTCTTATTTCCACAGACCATATTGCCTAACAAGATCCCTTACGTTTTTTATAGCCTTCAATAGGGCTGTAAAGGAGTCCTGGTAGCGCAATCACTGCTAAACGAAAGGCTGGTGGTTTGAAGCCACCAGCTGCTCCTTGGTAGAAATGATCTGATGATCTGTTCCCATAAACATTACAGCCTAAGGAACCCTATGGGGCAGTTCTACTCTGTCCTATAGGGTTGCTATGAGTAGGAATTGACTTGACAGGATACAACAACAACAACATAGGAATACAAAGCAGTATCATATCCATATTTTATTTTGATTGGTACTACAACTGTGCCAGCTAATCAAAGATATATTATTACCCTCAGTTTGCCTATAAGAGAAGAGACCCAGAGAGGTTAAGTAACTTGACTAAGGTCACACACTTAGTTACTGGTAGAGCTGAGACTAGGCTGCAGGTTTCTTGACTGCTGGTCTGTCTGGTCCATGCTCTTTTGTCCACACTTTCAGTTTGGAAAGAAGAGTCATAAGGACTGCATGGGATGGGGGTTGTAGTGTTCACTGAGTGACAGAAGTACCAGGCTAAGCTGGTCACAGCGGTGAGGGGCTGTGCTGGCCCCTGTGCCTGGATGCGCAAAGGCAGGTCAAAGCAGAAGCTGTCTGTCTGCAGCAGCTTTCATCAACTCTGCTATTGGCCCAGACTGTTTTAGTCAAGTCCAGGCCAAGTCCAGATTCCTCTAATTAACCTTCTCTTTCTCCTTTTCAGAAGCCTTTTCACCTGCTTGGTCCTGGAGCTGGGCTGACTGTCTGGCTGTAGAAGGGGACTCTTGGAGAAACACTCCTTGGTTCTTCTAGCTCAACTCAGCCAGCTCAACCCAGCTCTGGGAAAGAGGGAGCCTCAGGAGCAGGAATGTTTGGGCAACGGGGTGGGTGGGGGGCTGGCGAGGGCAGGAGCTCTCCCCTCACACATCTGGCAGGAACAACTATGGGCATCATCTGACTCCCCTCTCTCCGCGATTCACTCTCTATTCACTTTCTGCTTGTGCTTTGGGATGCATGTGGGCTCAGAATCTGTCTCCTTCTGACTCCACCTCCTGTATCATAAATCAAGTTTCCATGTTTACCTGGGTCTGTTTTAGGGTTTGCTATTTCGTTCTCCAAGTCTATTCCAGAATTAATTGTTAGTTGCTGTCGAGTCAGCTCCAACTCATGATGACCTGATGTATAACAGATGAAATGCTGCCTGGTGCTGTGCTGTCCTTGTGATCCTTGGTATGTTTGAGTCCATTGTTGTTGCCACTGTATATTTTGAGTGCCTTCCAACCTAGAGAGCTCATCTCCAAGGACTATACCAGACAATAGTCTGTTGTGAACCATACGATTTTCATTGGCTAATTTTTGGTAGATTATCAGGCCTTTCTTCCTAGTTTGTCTTAGTCTGGAAGCTCCACTGAAACCTGTCCACCATGAGTGATACTGCTGGTATTTGAAATACTGGTGGCATATCCAGCATCATAGCAACACGAAAGCAACCACAGTATGACAAATTGACAGATGGGTGGCAGCTGACAGACGAGTGGTTATCACCTTGTATTCACTGCATTAAAATAAGTCTTATCTGATGGGAAAAGACCTCCCAAGTTCTTGTTCATTTTCAGGAATAGCTTGGCTATACATTTTAGATTCAACTTGTCAAATTCCAGTAAAAGTATCCTGTGGGGATTTGATTGAAATTGCATCAAATTTATGGATCAGTTTATGCTGAATCATCCTATCCATATACATGAAATACTTCTTCATTTATTCCAGCCTTCTTTAATATCTTTTAATAAAGTTTTACAATTTTCTCAGTAGAGAGCTTGCACCATTTTTCATTAGGTTCATTTTTATGTTCCTTATATATTTTTGTTGCTATTCTTAATGGCCTGTCTTCTAAATTTCACTCTATGCTTGTGTGGTGTCTAGGACTACATTTGATTTTTGTATATTCATTTCCAGTAACCTTTCTAAACACTTGTATGAATTAAAATAATTTATTTGTAGATACTTTTGGGTTTTCTACAGGGACAATGAAGGTAACTTGCAGGTCCATATGATAACTTTGTTGTAATTAGGGAAAGAGTCCCCGCGTGGTACAAACAGTTAACACACTCGGCTGCTAACTCAAAGGTTGGTGGTTTGAGTCCACCCAAAGGCACCTCAGAGGAAAGGCTTGGCGATCTACTTCTGAAAAATCAGCCATTGAAAATCCTATGGAGCACAGTTCTACTCTGACACACATGGGGTCACCATGAGTGAGAATCAACTCAACAGTAACTGTAACTGTCTGGGAGGACACAGACCCATGGACACTTGGCTTGCCATGTGGATGGCAGGTTTGTGCCTGGTGGACCCAGTACTGTGCAGGGTGTGTGGCTGCGTAAGCAGAGCAGAGGCCGATTTCAGCCTCCCCTAGAGCAGGCAGGTGTGGCAGCATACTATCTGCAAATAATAAGTTTTGTTTCTTTCCATTCTCGTACATTTTCATTCTTTCTATGCTAGCTAAGATCTCTAACACAATACTGAATAGAAGTGGTAACAACCGGGCATCTTTATTTAGTTTCTGATCTCACAGGAAATGCTTTCAACATAGCATTTAGTATGTTGTTTGCTGTACTGTTTGTTTCTTTTTCATTTTTCGTAGATGTCCCTTTGATCAGTTTAAGTAAGCTCTCTTCTGTTCTTAGTTCTGTAAAGGTTTTATTCTGAATGGCTGTTGAATTTTATCAAATCACTTTATCTATTGAGATGATCAATATACACCATGTGATTTATCTGTCCAGTGGGTTTTATATTTTAAGTATTATATTTTGACTTTGTAGAAGTTCTGTTTGGTTCCTTCTCAAATCTGCTTGCCCATTTTTTTAATAGACTGTGCCTTGAAAGTGTTTCCAAGACTCTTCTATTTCTTGAAACTAAATTCTTTTAATTGAGTTCCCCTCACCCCGCCCCCGATACAAATAGTGTACGTTCGGGACCAAAACCCATATGAAGGCCATATTGTGGTTATTAACTCTCAAGAGAGATTTTATCTCCCTTTGCCCAGCAGGAAGGTCAGGACAGACACTTTTCTTGCTGACACCTTCTGCATGGAGGGTTTAGTTCTCATTTACCTTTACACTTAGCTTCTGGCCTCTGGAATCCTTATTTGATTCTTCCTCTTGGGAACTTCCTAGGCTTCATCTCTTGTCTCCCCTGCCCCATGCACACCTCAAACAGAAGCTCAGGGAATACACTGTAGAGCAGATATTCTCAGGGAAAAATCTCCCTTCAGCTCTTGCTTGTTATCCCTGATTCCTACAATTACTTTGATTTCGGCCTCTGCAGATTATATTTTTGTCAGCTCAATGATGCATTGAAAAACATCTTTGTCCATCCTTTAAATTCGTTCTCATGGAGAAGTATTTTAGAGTATCTGGTTTACGATATTGCTAAAAATAAAAATCCTGCCCGTGTGAACTTTCACTATAAGAGGACTCAATTGTCAACTAAAAATCAGATGCTGAAAAAATAGTGGCTTGGTGTGAGGAGCCTGAAGGACAGCATATAGTCTTCACCTTCACTCACCTTATTAGCTGTGAATCTTAACAAATTATAGAACCTCTCTAGGTCTTCATTTCCACATCTTTGAAATGAGGATAATAGTAAAACCAAAAACCAAACTCATTGCCGTTGAGTTGATTCTGACTCATAGCGATCCTATAGGACAGAGTAGAACTGCCCCACAGAGTTTCCAGGGAGTGCCTGGAGGATGATAATAGTACTGATTATTTAGGATTTTTGGAGAAGTATATGAATTTACTTATGTGGAGTACTCAGAACAATGTTTGGTACACAGTCAAGTGCCCAATATCATAGTTCATTGAATTTAAGATGGCATACATTCTAAGATGCCCTATTCATAAAAAATAACAGAAGCTTTCAATTAAACTATGACACACTGCCAAGATGTCACTGATTGTAAAATACGTCCCATTTTCAGATGTTACAATATGAAAAAAACATGCATCTTAGAATCACTGGATCATAGTAAATTTTAGCTGTTATCACGAATTTATGCATATGAACAGAGAAGGCAGTGGCTTGGAAACAAAATCTTAATCAGATTTGATAGAATTTTAAATGTTTACAGGTATTTGTTCCATCCCACCCTCACTCCATCAGTTTCTGGGCTCTGGCTGTATCGTGCATAAGCTAGTCAGTGTCCAGAGGGTTAATTGTTAGTAGACAAGCAAAATGTCTTGTCCATCTCCTCCAAGACCAAGGAGAAAGGGAAAGGCATTTAGATTTATTGAGTGGCTTCTATGTGTCTGGCGCAGTCATGGTTGCCTTAAATATAGCATTTACTGTAATTCTCAAAATTAGTCATGTTAATTAAGACTAGTTGCTATAACAAACAACCCTCACAATATTAGTGGCTTAACGCAGTGTGTTTCTTTCTTTCTTACCTCACAGACTGATGTGAGTTGGGTGACTTTCCTCTGAGCTGTGATTCAGGACCTGTCTTCTTCCATCTTTTGGCTCTGCCATCTTGGGGCTTGCAGATTTCTCTAGCATCACCCAGCAGTCATAAAGAGAAGAGTGAGGGAGCATCAAGAAGGCACACCTTCTATCACAGTATAACTTAAGATTGTGCAAGACCTCACAATTTTATTGATTCCTAGGTAAATTTCTGGAGAGAGAAATTGCTATAGGTTTAGGGTGGTTGGAGAAGGTCTCCTAGATGAGGTATGATTAGCGCTGATTACTGAAGGATTGGAATTACCTGGAGACAGAAAAAGAGAATAGAGGGATTTCAGTCTGATGTGCTGAGTTGTCGTGATCCATGTATAAAATTATGGAAGTGCGAGATGTTTTAGGGGAATAGTGAAAGCCTCTCTTGGTAGAAGGACTAATTATTAATTGAGCTCCCAGACACTCCTAGACATTGCAGTGCACTGTTTGGATGTTACTGCGATATGTGGTGTACTAGACAGAAATGAGCCTTGATAAGACAGCGTTCTGTGAATCGGCTGCTTTCCCATGTTTGATCCATTTTGTGTCCCAAACAGTTAACTCAGATATTCACATGTAGACCATGTGGTCTATGTATATGGCTACCCGCCCCCTCTCCACACACCAGAACAGAAAGGATTCTTTAATGAGGATGCTATGACAATGACAGTAGGATTTGTTGAGAAGGACTATGTCATGCTCATACTCTGGTATATTCTGTTTATACAGTGGCTCTAGAGTGGGTTCTGGTTCCATGTCTTTGGTACATTTTCACTAAAGAGCTGGTAAGAACCCTTCACCATTGTGGCTTAGCAAAGGTTCTATTTCAGTCTGGATTCTCCTTTGAATGCCCCATACTACTTTGTTCACACAGGATATGAGCTGGGATGTGAATTGTTTCTTCAGAGTCAATGTTAATAATTACAGAAAATGTCTTAGTGTTTTTCTTTGTGCTTATTCAAAGCATGGTTTCTATGTAGTGGGTCTTTATCAAATTTATTCCATGGAAAGGTTTGCTTATTTCCAATATATCCTGCTTTTAAATTCCCTTTGGTAGAAAGCATCTCTTGACGTCTGAGGTCTGGGCAGGATCTTTCACTGGGCACAAAGATGAGGACTACGAGACTTCCTGTGCAACACATTTAACTAGCTCCCTGGGTCAAAGTAACTAGTATTATTTAATTATTATTATTTAACTTGCTGTTTAGTATCCTGTGGGGTACTTGATCTTATGTGATTTTAACAATAACCCTGGGAAGCAGGTTTTATTCCCATCTCAGAGATGAAGAAGCTGAAGTTCAGAGAAGTATCATAAGAGGTAGAACTGGGGTTTGAATCGCAAGCCTGGCCTTTAGATTTCCATTACCTTGCCATGCTACCTTCCGAACTGTATTGGGCAAAATCCAGTTTGGAGGGTTTGGGGAGGAAATATGGTTGGAGAAGAAGGTTGATCATCATGGTTGCTGATGTAGCACTATCATCTGCTCACGACTCTAGAAATAAGAATGTTATATTCTTGAAACTAGAAAAGACCGTACTCTCCAAGGAGCCCTGGTGGTGCAGTGGTTAAGCGCTTAAGCTACTAACTGAAGGGTTGACAGTTCAAACTCTCCAGTTGCTCTGCAAGAGAAAGATGTGGCAGTCTGCTTCCGTAAAGATTTACAGCCTTGGAAACCCTATGGGGCAATTCTACTCCGTCCTATAGGGTCGCCATGAGCCATAATTGACTCAACAGCAATGGGTTTGGTTTGGATTGTCTCTCCTATGTCCTTTTTCCCAAGGGTATAGAGACCCCCTTAACCTGGATCCTCATCATGACTCAGAGAGGGAAATTAGCTTGCTCAGTGTGACATCGGAACATGATTTATGAAACAGGATGTATCCAAATTTTCACCATGTTGGAGCTATTCAATTTTCTCTAATGGCCTTTATCTGAGAGTTACGTCTATTTGTGGCAGCCACAACCAGTAAGTCATTAGCTTAAAGTATGGAGATTGTTAATTTTAGCACCCTGGGACCTGGGCCCAGTGAGAGAGGTCCCTTGTTTTTGCAAACTGAAGATAAGGAACATTGGAGCAGTTGGCTAACATTCACATCAGGAAAAGTTACAAAGTAAGAAAGGATAATTAAAAAGTTAAAGAGTAAAGAGCAGCTGAAGAAGTTGGATATAGTTTGGGAGGAGGAAGAACGGCTTCTGTTTGGCTGCTTGCCTGCTGCTACTTACTGTGCTCACCAGGAGAGAAATGGAACCAGTTTTATCAAGCACCTGCTGAGCCCCAGAGCCTTGATATCACAGTGGTTAAGAGCTCAGCTGCTAACCAAAAGGTTGGCAGTTTGGATCCACCAGTCGAGCCTTGGAAACCCTATGGGGCAGTTCTACTCTGTTCTAAAGGGTCATTATGAGTCAGAATTGACTCAATGGCAAGAGGTTTGGTTTGAGTTTACTGAGCCCCACGTGTGTCACATATGTGATCTTACTCATCTGCACAGCAGTTCCATGAAGAAAGAATCATTACTTTTATTTTATCCTGATTATATACCCCATTTTACAGATATGGAGACCTAATGACAATGTCACACAGCTAATAAGTGTTGGAACTTGGATTTGAACCCAGAAAGTCCGACTTTGAATCTGTGTTCTTGACCAAAGAGAGATAATGCTCTGGACGGAGGTGGCCCAAAGGCCCAACCAAGCCTCCGTTGGGGGCTGCACTCTGCCTGAGGTCTTAGAGGCCAGGGGCAACAGTTTCTCACTCTTTACCTTTAGAATACCCCCAGCTCAGGGCCAGCCCTCAGCGAGTCAGTAATTGCAACTTCCTCATGCAGCTTAGGGCTGGGAATTCCTCTGGCAGGTGGCTGAGGTGTCAGAGCCCCAGAGCTGGGAAGGGCTGTATTAGTTTCCTAGGGCTGCCATAATAGATTGTCACAAACTGGGTGACTTAAAACAACAGAAATTTATTCTCTCGTAGTTTGAGAGGCTAGAAGCCTGAATTCAGAGTGTTGACGGGGCCATGTTCTCTCTAAGGTTCTAGGGGAACATCCTCTTGTTTCTTCTAGCTTCTGGTAGCCCCAGGTGTTTCTTGGCTTGTGGCAGCTGAGCTCCAATCTCTGCCTCTGTCTTCACATGGCTGTCTTTTCTCTGTCTTTCTGTGTCTCTGTTCCTCTTTTTATAAGGACAACACTTTTATTGGATCAGACTCCCTGAATGGTACAAATGATTGACATGCTTGGCTGCTAACCAAAAGGCTGATGGTTTATGTCCAGCCAGAGGTGCCTCAGAAGAAAGGCCTGGCAATCTACTTCCAAAAACTCAGCCATTGAAAACTCTGTGGAGCACAGTTCTAGTCTGACACACATGGGGTCACCATGAGTTGAAGTCAACTTGATGGCAACTGGTTTTGGGATACTGGATCAGAGCCGACCCTACTCCAGTATGACCTCATATGAACTAATTACATCTGCAAAGACTCTATTTCCCAGTAAGGTCACATTCACAGGTACCAGGGGTTAGAACTTAAACATACCTTTTTGGGGGACATATATCTACTCATAACAAGGGTCACAAGATGGGGGCAGCCATGGCTTTCTTGAGGCCAGGTGCCCGAACTTTCCTCCTGGGACTGCCACACAAAATTCTTCAGAAGGGGCTCCTTGGTAGTTTGCTTTGGACAAATTGGAACCACTTGGAGGATAGATGTTATATAAATCAGGTACTTGGGGCACATCACCTCTGTGGGGAGAACTTGAAGCCGGGCTCTTCTCTCTCCAACTGCTGGGGACTCATGAGCTTCTCTGAGTCAGTCTTGCTGTCCCATTCCAAGGCTGGGCTCAGTCAGGCCAGGAATTCCTTAACCTTTCCTGTTCACTGTCAATTTCCCTGTGCTTCATAACTACAGGCAAAGGAGGAAGAGCAGGCATAATTATCACTGCTTTATAGATGGGGAACTGACGCTCCATTGATTTCCTACTGTAAATCACTCTGAGACTCTGGGCAGTGCCTCTAGAATTCTACCAGGCAAAACATTATTTCAATTCCCAGTGGGAGAGGTTTATGGGAGAGAGAAAAGCTAGGTGCAAGTCCCAGGTGTTGCTCTGGCTTCCTGTGTGACCTCAGGCAAGTCTCTTCATCTCTCTGAATGTGTCTCCCCATCTGCTCATGTTAATCTCTCTGTGCTTCAGTTTCCTCACCTGAAAAATGGGGATAATAATAGTAACTTACCTCACAGGGTTATTTTGAGGATTAAACGTAAAGCATTTAGAACAGTGCCTGACACATAGTAAGCACCCAATAAGTGTTTCTCCGTCTCGTCCTTCTCTTTCTTCTCCTTCTCTTCCTCCTACTCTTCATTGCTATTGTTATCATTCTTATTAGAGGATAATCTCTAAGGCCTCTATTAGTTCTAATACTCTGAATACTCTACTACTCTAATACTCAAGTAGGCTGCCGGGATTTTGCCTGACCACTGAGCCTTACCCCTATCAAGTTGAGGGACATGTTTGTGTAGATGGCATATCTGTTGGCCTTCCAGGGCTCAGTTCTTCAGTTAAGTGAAGGCTTGGGACCTTGTCTGTGCTTTGCTGAAACTCTTCTGGCTCCAGAATTGAGGAGCAGAGCTGAGGTTTAGGTGAGGACCCCTCTCCCTGATGCGCAGTCCTTCCGAGCAGCCTGAACAAGATTGTCAGGGCCTGGAGGGGACTAGGTCTGGCTCTGCGAGCCCTGATGTCTATTCTGCCTCCTCGCTGGGCTCTGTCGCCTGCCAGCTGTGAGGGGGCATTGGGGCTTCCTCCTGGGAGCCAGGGCTGTCTATATTTCATGAGGCTCAGTTCTCTCAGCAGGGCTGGGTGGCAGCTTGCTTAGTTTCTTGCAGCTCCCCTGGGAAAGAAGTCTCTTAAAGTATCTGATTGCTGCAGGGTGCTGGCCACTCCAGCTAGCAAGGCTGAGATATCTCGAATGACTCTTGCCACCCCACCACAGGTCAAATAGAGGCCCAGGGTGAGGTTGAGGAGGGAGACTCATTGTCCCTACTTCACACAGCTCTTTGCACTCCTCCTTCCCACCCCCAGGTCCCCACTTCTCCATCCCCAGCTCTTTAGTGCTCCCTTGGAAGCTTGCACCTGTCTCCAAATGAACACCTGCTGTTGGAATCCATCCACCCCACTGGTCCCCGTGGAGCTCAAACTCCACTCTGGTCATTTCACTTCCTGATCCAAACACTTTCAATGGCTCTCTACCATCCACAGGATAGAGTCCAAAGAATCAGCTTCATACTCAGGGCCATAGAGGTACCTCCTCTCCAGTCCCCTCAGAGAGATCTGGACCCCTGAATACTCCCTATATTTTGCCATCTCCTTGCCATGGATCACGCTGCTCTCTTGGCCCCAAATGCCCTTGTCACACGTTTACCTGGCACAATCTTACCCTGCATTTAAGGCTCAGCTCAGATATCACCTCTTCCAAGAAGCATGCTCTACTCCCCCACCTTTCTGCATTCCTATGCCACTGGATAGATTCATTTAAACTCTATCACCAACTCAGAGTATCCCGGCCACCGAGAAAGACTTGCAGTTCTTTAATCTTATCGTGCTCACGCTTTATGTCTCTTTCATGCTCTTCTTTTGGTGTGGCACACTCTTCCTTCTAGCCCCTTCCTCCTTTATTCCACATTCTTCTTTCAAGTTCCAGCTTTGAGGTCATGCCCTGAGAAGCTTTCTACAGCCTCTTCTCCCCACTTCCATTCTGATCTAGTACTGCTTGTTACTTGTTACTGCAGGGTTCATACAGCATTGTGACTGTTGGTGATCTATTTGTCTGTCTGCATGAACCTGGTGAGCACAGAGCTGGGGTCAGGGAGGGAGGCTGCCCTGCTGGATACGATCAGACATGAGACTGTAAGAACTCGGGAGGGAGTTCTTCATCTCTTTGAATGTGTCTCCTGCTCGTCTGCCCATGTTAACCTCCCTGTGGCTTTATCTCAGTGGATATGAGGGTGCAGAGTCCTTTCCACACGTAGTGTGTATGGAATGCAAAAGGCCCTCCCATGATCATCTAACTGAATACTCATAACGACGTGGTGAAATAGTTACCTTTGTCTCCAGAGTACCAGTGAGGAAGCTGAGGTTCCTTCAACAAGTACCCAACTAGTCAGTCAACAAGTGTTTATTAATCATTATGCACCAGACACTATGTCAGGAATGGGGGGTACGGCAGTGAACAGAGCAGACCTCTAGTCTCTGCCCTGGGATCCTTAGGGGGAGAGACTTGTTGAGCTACTAATTTCACAGTTAATTATTTAATTACAATTGTGATAAGTTCTATGGAGGAGAAATAATGAGGAGGTTAGGGGACCATATAATGGGGTACCTGGCTGAGAATCCATGGGTCAGGAAAGACTTCCCTGAGGAAGTGGCATTTGTGCTGAAATCTGAAGGCTCACAGGTGAGGCGGAGGTGAGGTGTGCCCTGGTTAGAGGAAAGAACACATGTGAGGGTGCTTGGCAGGAGGAGCTATGGCTTGCTGGAAGACCTGAACACCAGCCACTGTGGTTGGAGGGCTGAAAGGTGGGTGAGTGACAAGAGGAGAGGCTAGAGAGGTGGACAGGGGCAGATCATGCAAGGCCAAGTAAGCTATGATGCTGGCTTTGTCTTTGTAGCATTGGGAAGCCACTGAAGGCTTTTAAACAGTGGGGTGAAACAATTAGATTTGTGTTTAAGATTATTCTGGTGATTGTGTGGAGAACCGTTTGAAGAGGAGCAAGTTTAGAGAGGAGGTAGTGATGAAGTGGGGAAACGGTTAGGAGGGTCTTGCAGAGGTTTACATGAGCGGTTACAGTGACTTTGACCAGGGAGGTAGCAATGGAGATGGAGAAACATGGAAGATGATGGAGAGGGATGTGTCCAGGGTAATTATGAGGTTCGGCATTCAGAATCTAATTTTCTACTCTAACCTCTGTGTGTTTTGCATGGACTGTGGGAGGCAAGTTGGAAGTAAGGCAAAGTGTTCTCTGCATGCCACATGCAGGGGTACTTGATTCCCCTTCAAACCTCACAGCCTCCAGAAAGAAAGTTCCTCCCAGCCTCAGTTCCCAGCCCTGTATGCCTGACTCCTGAAGCCTAGGTCATGTGCCTCTGCCTTGTGAGCCTGATTGGTGAAACCTGGGTCATGTGTTTTGCTCTTGCTGCAAAGGATGCTGGGAAACAAGTGCTTGGCTTTTTCTGTTTCTATACTGGAAGATAGGCTTTTCTTTCAATGAGGCTCACAAGATAGGAGTATTTTTCAAATGTAAAATGTGGGTTCATATGTTGAGGGACTAGAAAGATAAATGTCTTCACGTTGATTATCTTACTTAATGCTCACAACAGTCTTGTGAGGTTGAGTCTACTTTATCCCCATTTTATGGAGGAAAGCCCCCGTTTCTTCCCCAGTGAAGCAGTGCTCTCTAAGGGCCCTTTCAGCTCTACATGTAGAGCATAGTATAATGATGGGATGATCATACAGTTTCATTCCTTCCAGCTCCTGCACACTTTGAAATCTTTGAGGAAGCCAGAGCTACCCCGTCTAGCCCCTACTTCTCTCCCACCCTCCAGCTACCTCCTTGTACCTAGGGCTGTAGCTGGAGCTTTAACTACTTTCCACAATATTTACTGTCCAACCTGTGTTGACAGCCGTAATGGACTCTGCAGATTAAACAATCCCAGTGATCTTGAGCTGCCCCGGCTTGGCCCATCAGACAACAGCAGAAGCCGCCCTTGCTCCTGGTTCTAATTAAATAATTTACTGTAAATAGCCGTCATTTCGTCCACGAGCCCAGGCTCATTAGCCAAATGGAGGCAAGCAAGTGCTGCTGCTAATGGGATGCTGGAGCAGAAACGAGTTGTCCAAATGGAGCGGTTGTCACAGTAGCGTTTGAATTAAATCAGAGGCATTTAAGGCTTCAAGTCTTTCTTGTAAACTAGTCACTCCTGGTAGGGGTGGAATAGCCAAGAACCTCGCAGCAACAAGGCTGCAGGCACCGTGGTGGGATTTTTAATGAATTATATATGCGATCACCACAAGTTGGAATCCACTCCACGACTGGGAAATGGTACTGGTAGGTAGGGCCCCAGGGGAGCTAATGGAGAGGCTTCCCCTTCCCTGCTTACTTCTACATATGCCCTTCTCACCCCTCTTACTGGGCAGCTCCTCTGCTCTGAGCTATATCGCTCAACTCCTTCCAAGAGGAAGGATACTTCCACTTTCAGGTTACCATGTGCCAAGCACAATATCAGGGACTTTTGCAGCTGATCTCATTAAATCCTCATGAAACTCCTGGGAGGTAGGTATAATCGAGGAAACTATTTTTAGGGAGGGTTGGAGATTTTCCTAAGCTCATGGACTAATCAGGGGCAAAATAAGGATTTAAACCCAGGTTTATCCAGCTCATAGGCAAGGGGATTACCTTGAATTCACTTGTGGTTTCCGGACATGCTGTGTAGCCTTGGAGAGGCTTTCCCCTGGGTCTCTGCTCGATAGGAAGAGTCAGACTTAGGGCAGTGGGTGGGGTGCCTGCAAGGACAGCTGACTGAAGCTGTAGCTTTGCCATAGGATCTTCCCTGAGGGGTGCACCCTTGAAACATGTCTCTCTGTAAAGCTAGTAACAGTCTGAGGCTTTAGCTGGCAATGTGATGTTTTCTCCTGTCCCTTTTAGGGCCCAGAACTCTGCCCATAGAGCTGTCACAAAAAGGCCCAAAAATGAGGAACAAAAGAGAAATGACCCCACTCTCTGGCCTCCTCCTCCTCCTCCTGGGTTCAACCATTTGAGTGCAGTGTTTTTGCTGTTTGCTTCTTTTTTTCATAGAGCTGTTCTTCCATCCATTAAGGGCTGGCGGGCTTACAGCCTGGGAGGTGGGAGCAGTGGGAGGTGCTGGTGAGAGGGAAGAGTGAAGGGATGAGAGTTGAGTGTTGCCACCTGGCAGTGATTAAGCAGTTCAGTGATCAAGGACCCAGATTTTTTTTCTCCATATGCCAGCTTTGTTCCCCAGCTAGGTCCTCCCCTGATCACAGGATGGTCACTGGCAGCAATAAGTGGCATGCTGCCTTGTTCAAGTTCTATGGGAGAGATACTCTCTCACCTTGTGGCTCTGTTTTAGGAGAAAGAAAACTTGTCCTAGAAGTACTCCTTTCATATCTCATTGGCCCAAATTGAGTCACATGCCTAATTCTGAACCAATCACTGGCAGTTTGGGTGAAATTACATCATCTAAAGTGGAATGGATTTGAGGAAGCAACCACAATGCACATTATAAAGTCACGTTGTCCAAGAAAACCTCAGGCATAATCAAAGTGAATGACCCAGTGCTATGGGGTATGTAGTTAGGAAATTAAGATGTAGAGTTGCCAGATGTAGCAAATAATACAGAATTCCCAGTTTAATTTGAATTCCAGATAAACCACAGATACTTTTTTAGTATAAGTATGTTGCAAGCATTATTTACTGGCCCGTTTGTGCCAATATTTAGTACATACTTAAGCAAAAAATTATTCATTGTTTATCTGAAATTCACATTTAACTGGGTATCCTATATTTTATTAGCATGGCATGAAGGAAAGTGCAGAGGTTCTGGCATAAAACTGACCCAAGTTTATATACTGAATCTGCCACTTACCAGTGATCTTGAGCAAGTGCTTTAACTTCTCGAGGTCTCAGTGTTTCTAAATGGGGGTGATGATACTTACCTCATTGAGTTGATATGTGGATTAAACAAAATTTAATGAGACACTGTATGTCAAATTCAATTAAATGAGATAATTCAGGACTTAGCATATTGTCTGATATACAACATTTAGTAACTCTTAGCCATTTTTATGTAACTATATGGCATAGTAGATCTTCAGTAAATACTAGTTCATTTCTCCTACCTGCCATTCTTGGGCAAAGTCTTTGCCCCATTGTGAATATCTTTTATTGTAGTTTCTATTAATAAATATTTGGCCTTGTGGGTAGGTAAGTGGGTGCTCTCACAGTAACACAAAGTAGGGGTGGTAGTGGGGGGCAGAAGGGTGCATTCAGAGCCAGAGATGGGGCTGGTACTGGCTGGAGAAGCTCCGAACGGTGGCCCAGTGGCAGTGGAGGGCCTCAGGAAGCCTGGGACCAATGGAGAATGTCTTCAGTAGTTTCCAGAAATGAATCTGGCAAATTTTTGGCAATGGGACGTAAGATTGTAGGGATTCGTAGTAGACTAGGGACTTAGAACCAGTGTCACATCTGAGTCCTACCTTACTTGTGTGAGCACTGTGCAGTGTAAACTGATTTAAAAAGGAGAACAGGGCTAGCAGGACTCTCCTCTACACCTGCCTTGGCTCCTTGTGGCTTGGACCTATGTGAGATCTCTCAGGGCCCTCCCTGACCATGTCCTGCCATCTCTTTCCAGGGCCCCGACTGCTGTGGGCAGGCCTTGCTGCACATTGGGATTAACATGATGGCACTGCCTGGAGGCCACCACCTGGACTCCATCCCCCTGCCAGGTCAACAGTAAGTCCTACAGCCATCTCTCAGATCCAAACCCGCCAAGTGTGGACTCCAGCTGAGGCCAGCCTTACCATCCAACCTGAAACTGCAGGTGGCCCCATTGCTCTGTGTTCTGTCCTGGGAGGAAGCCTAGGACAAGGCATTGGGGATGCCACATTCACTCAGCAAATACTGATGGAACTGGGCATTGGGACGTAGTGGTATCAGAAACATCCCACCCCCAAGGAGCTGCTGCCTAAGGCGAAGGCAAATAATGAAAGAAAGAATGGAGTAGGGTGTGCTGTGTGCTAAGATAGAGGACCCCAGGGAGGCATGTAATCCAGCCTCGGCCAGGGGGCCAGAGCCAGTAGGAATCCTTGGGGTTAGTGATGGCCTTCTCTGAGCCTCTTGGAGGGTGACAATCTGTACTTAGATTTCTTCTCCTTCCCCTAGAACACCAGGGAGAGGATTGAGCATAGAGCTGATCTTAGGCAGTACTTGTTGCCCTGAGTTGGACAGTGTGGAGTGGAGAGGGAGGTATTTTGAGCAGAAGGTGAAGCCCAGATGATGAGGTAAGGAGAGCTTGGGAATTCTATTCTAAAAAAGTGACTCAGGGGCATCAGAGGGGCCTCTGCACAGCTGAAGGGCATGGAGAGACGGGTGTAATTTGACCTGGTTGGCTCTGGAGGCCTGAACCAGAACCAGTGGTGGAAGAGCCAGGGTGGCAGATCTATGGTGACCAACTGTCCTGGTTTGCCTGAGACTAGCCTGATTTTAGCACTAAAAGTCCTGCATCCCCGGAAACCCCTCAGCTCTGGGAAGACTGGGGCATTAGGCACCCCTAATACAGGTTTAGTCTACGGAGAAACTTTGCAAACCCAGAGTTGCACACATGGAGTGGCTCCACAACGGTAGGTAGTGAACTCCCCATTGCTGTGAGTATGCCAGCAGGGGTTATAAGATGGAGATAATAACCTACCTCTTAAAGCTTCCACTTAACCTTTTTCTTGTTGAGATACTTTGATGGGGCTATTTTGAGGCAACAGGATCCAAGTAGCCCTTGTAAGGGTGTTAAATCTTTTTTTTTGTATTTGTTTTGCAGTGTTTTGTTTTATATATTATGTGTGTCATGGACGTCTAATTTTTACTCTGTCTTTAATCTGATTATTCAGAATCGACAGCAACAGTTGTTTTTTTTTCAATTTACTATGTTATTCATTTCTATATTGTTTATTTGGTTTTTAAGTATTTTTTGAGTGTGTTTTGCTTTTAAAATCATAAAATATTATTAAATATTTGTTAAAAGTCTATTAGAACCGGGTTAGCCTCTACATGGGCATCAGTCCACTGCCCCAAGGCCATCATTATAAAGAGGTTTAAGGGTATGAATACAGTTCATGCATGTTACTGCTAGAAATGTAACTAAGAATTTCCTGTGCACCCTGAAGCTGAGAATCAGGGGTCGTATGGGGTCCCAAGTATCCTTCCATGCAGTGTCTCTAAGATAAAGCTCAGAGAAGGTGAGACACAAACAAGTCACAGTACACAAAAGTCCTCAGAGTTGGAGTCTGCACTTTGGCTGGAATGGCTGGTGGGCTTTCACGAGATGAGCAAGCGTGGTCAGGTTTTGATGCATGCCTGCCTGCGTACCACTGGAGACCACTGTGTCCCAGTGCCCAGTTCTTTTCATGGACCCCTTACTGTGTGGCCTTGGGCAAGCTCCTGAACCCCATCAGCTCCTCAGTTCCCTTATGTATAAAATGAGGGTAATAATAGTACCTGGGAGGGAGGGTCATGGTGATTCAGTGGTAGCGTTCTCACCCTCCATGAGGAGACCCGAGTTCCATTCTCAGCCACGTGTACCTTATGCCCAGCTACCACCTGTTTGTCAGTGGAGGCATATGTGTTGCTATGATGCTGAACTGACTTCGGCAGAGCTTTCAGACTAGAATGGTCTGGGAAGAAAGGCTTGATGATCTACTTCTGAAAATCATCCAGTGAAAACCTTATGGATCGTAACAGTTTGATCCACAACTGATCATGGGGATGGCTCAGGATCAGGCAGCATTTTGTTCCATTGTACATGAGGTCACCATGATTTGGGGGCCAACTTGATGACACCAAACAACAATAGTTTATAGGGTTGATGTGTGGATTAAATGAGTTAATTCAAGCAAAGCACTTGGAACAGTGTCAGTCATAAGCGGAGCTATTATCAAGTGCCTGCTCCACGTCAGGGGCTGATGGTCTCTTAAGTAGGTGATCTTAGGGAATTGTTCCCGAAATCCCTCTCCTGACCTCTCGTTCTAGGCAGGTGACCTCACTGAGAAAATAAGAAATCCCAGAGAGACACTCCCAACAGCTTAATATTGAAACCAGGAAAAAGACTTGTTCTGAATGAAGTAGAGTCCTTTCCCTGCCCCTGTCCTGCCCCTGTCCTGCTTCTGTCCTGCCTATGCAGTAGGTTGGAAACTAGCAGCAGTATCTATAAAATGGGGATATTTATACTTACATCATTGGCTTGTTATGAGAATTAAGATAATGCATATAAAACATCTGATTGGCACATAGAAACTGCTCCATAAATACTAGCTTCTCTTTTTTCAGATGAGAAATAGGTCCCCTGAGTAGAGAATATGGAGCAAAGGTAGACCACATCCTGGGACTCTTTTGGTCCTGGAAACCTCTGATCTCTCTCTCTCTCTCACTTCTAACTTTTTCAGAAGTTTAAAGGATAAAGGAAATTAAATTACATGAAAATGATTCAGAAGCCAAATTATTATTTTCTTGAAGGCAGGGTGGTGTTTCTAACTGATTTTGGACAGGAAATACCTGGGGAGAAAAGCCCCAGACTAGCATGACTCCAAGAGTTCTGGCTGACCCTAAATGCTGTGACCTGGGCAATGTTAGAGTAGTATATCTTCAGCTTTGCCATTCCAGTAGGGCAGGGTGGACTATGGCAGGGGAGCGGGGGTAATCTCCTTTAAGATATCCACAGCCTGGCATTGCCAGGCCTACCCAGCTCATCAGAGGAATATAATCTCAGGGCCTTCCAACCTGTTCGTCATGTATGTTCTGTGGGCACATGCCTGGGCCACGTTCTCAGAGAAGGCACAAGTGTATTTATGGGATGTCAGAGAGGCTAGTTTGTCCAACATGATGCTGCATTGTAGGCAGACAATAGCAGCCACCTCTGCTCTCCTCCTGTTCCAAGCTGCAGAGGCCTCTCTCATGGGGAATAACACCATGGTTATTGTCCCCAGATAAATAATTAATGCTGGATAATTGACTTCTTTCCGTTGTTTTCCACTGAAACTCAATTTCACTCTGCAGTGCCATTGTTCACCTTAATGTACCAAAAAAAAAAAAAAAACTGTTAAATTGCAGCTTGGGTGAGTCATATGGGTCAGGCCATTGGTATTTGAGGTTCTTAGGAGTAATAGCAGCAAAAAGGGCTGGTGCAGCCTACTGACAGAAGGGAAAGGGCAGTGGATTGGATAAGCAATAGGGAGTGGTTTGACAAGATGCGGGGGCTCTCAATTCTGATTACATCTGAATCTCCTGGGAAGTTTTCATATTCAAAAGCAAAATAAAATAAACAAGCAGGAGATCAAAGTCCTACTCTCAGTATCTTTAATATGGGCCTGAAAGATGGAAAGCATATAGACTTTGGAATCAGATTTGGGCTCAAATTCCAGCTCAACTCCTTACGAGCTGTGCGAACTTGGGTGGCTGCTTAACCTGTCTGAGCACCAATTTTGTCTTCTGCAACTTGTGGACAGTGATAGCTGCTTTGAAAAGTTGTGTTAGTACTTGGGTCCGGGAAGGAAGATACCTCTAAGTCTCCATGGTGCTTTGCAGTGCATAACCACACTTCCCCAAGCCATGCTAATAACCCTAACGATCCTCTCCCTCCCTCAGTAGTGGAAACACTTGCAAGCCCAAGCCCAAATACCTCCCTGGAGGTTCAAGGATTCACTGGTGGCAGTAGAGGGGGCAAGACATCACCCCTCTGGATAGCAGAAAACTGTGGCTGCTATGTCCCTAGCTGGTCTTTGTTTCCTCCTTAGTCTCTGGGCCCCCATCTTTGCATTCAGGGTGTTGATTCTGCTGTTGGCTGTGGGTGGTGGAGCTGGGACCTAGCGTGGTGGTCAGCCATGGTGTGGTCAGTATGTTGCCCCCAGTCTGCACACTCCCAGGTTTGTGCCTTCCTCTATCACAACACTCATTTCCTTCAGGGATCCTGGTGGTCCAGTCTCTATGGTAGGCTCCGAGGGGGTGACTTGGAGGCCAGTCTGAGAGTCACGCACAAGGCTGTGTCCAGATGTCCCATTCACTCCTTCCTTCCACTATTTCATAGATCAAGCTGGGACACCCTGACACCTTCTCTCTTGGTTCCTGCCAGTGAAAGGTCGAAGTGGGGGTATTGATTAAAGGACTGGCTTTTACCAACCCTTATAACAAAGTTTATCGAGCCCTTGCTATGAGCTAGGTACTTTTATACCAGCATTTTATTTCATCCTCAGTAACCGCATATAATTATTATTATCTCTATTTTGCAAATGAGCGGGTCACAGGTTGGGTTCATCTCCTCTGAGATGGAGTCTGGAGTTCAGGATGGTTACTAGGGGGCGACTCTGGGACCAACAAGCAGCCTTAGTGGCACAGTGGTTAAAGCAATCGACTGCTAACTGAAAGGCTGGCAGTTTGAAACCGCCAGCTGCTCCATGGGAGAAATACGTGCAGTCTGCCTCCATAGAGATTTACAGCCTTGGAAACCCTATGGGATCGTTATGAGTTGGAGTGGACTCGATGGCAGTGGGTTTGGTTTTGGTGGGTTGGGACCAACACCTGTGGAAGGGATAGGGAGAAAGCAGGATTGGGCAGAGGGAAAAGTTGAGTTGCGGTGCAGGCTTAATGAAAACCTCAGCAGGTTTCACAGGGAGCTTTGGTATCATAGTTATTCATTGGCCGGGACCTTTATGCCCCCACCTTGATCAGTCATTGGAGTGGCCTTCTGCAGGAAGGAGTGACTTTAGGTGAGGTGTCTCTGAGGCAACATCTGGAGGGGCTGATAACAGGTGGGGAAACAAGCCCTTTCTTACATGAGAATTGGGGTGGCACATCACAGTGTCTATCACAGAGGAAACTGATTGCACTTGACTTAGTCACTAATTAATTCCTTGTCCCATTGGGCCTGGATTTGTAGTAAGCATGCAACTTGGGTCTTCCATGTGGGACTTCTCACTGGGAATGAATCACTTTCTCACATGGTTTCTGTTCAGTCTGGAGTCTGAGTTGAGCTAGGGGTGGGTGCAGCTGCAGCTAGTGGTAGGGGGCCTCCTGGGTTGCCCTTGGCCTGCTGGGGAGGAGACGTCCAGCTTTCCGGAGCCAGTGGGGCTGTCGCAGGCAAGCCTGTCTCCAAGTAGATAATGGCTTGCATGTGTGCATCCCTAGTCTGTGGTTGGTTTTCTGCTGCTGGGCCATTTTCTTTGCCTGCGGTGAAATGTACAGACTGTAATTGTCAATGGGCTAATTGAACATTTTTCTGTTGTTTAAACCAAAAGGAAGGCCAATCAAAGCTAGAATCAAATGCCCTCCTTTCTTCCATTTCCCAAGAGAAATCCACACACATATAGGGCGTGACCTTGTGAAGGCAGAGGGACAAAGATTCAATAGTTATTTTTAAGAATAGAGGTTGAATTTAAATTCCCATACAGCGTAGGGAACTGAGATCACAGAGCATCAAATGTTGTTGCTGGAAGGTTCCTCAGAGCTCATCATAATATAAGGTGGGGAAACTGAGGCTCAGAGAGGGGAATGACACTGTCATGATACTCGTCAGCCCCTATGTTTCTCAGACTCATTCTCTCAGTCCCCCTTTAAAAAAAAAGCTTCAAACCAGTTGCTCTTGAGTTGACTCTGACTCATGGTGAGTCAGAGTAGGACTGCTGCATAGTGTTTTCAATGGCTGTGATCTTTCAAAAGTAGATTGCCAGGCCTTTCTTCCACTCAGCCTCCAGTAAATTCTAGAAGTTCTGTGTCCTAAACCCAGTGAAGTTCTCATATAGCAATTATGTATAGTAGAGACATCAATTACATTCCTTCACCCATTCATTTGAGCGAAATTTATTTTGGACTGAAAACTTAACTTTGGGCCAGGCCCTGGGCAGTATAATAGTGATTTATATGCATGTCATCTTCTCTCAATGATAAATTTCCTGAGGGCCTGAGGGCTGAATTGATAACTGATTCATATCTGTGCTTCTGATTGTCATTAGAACACACACAGTAGAAACTCAACAAGGGGTTGTTGAATGCATAAATGTTTAATACGTGTTTGATGGGTGAATGACAAGCCCTTAGCTGGGGAGACTCAGGTGACTGTGAGAAGTTAAGTTAAATAGCTAGAATTTTGTTCACTTCTCCAAGACACTCCTCTCCCCAGCAAGCTAGTCTCCTTCTTTTGGTAGAAAACTGTTGCTTGGAAGGAAAATGTAAGCTAGAATTTTATCTTGATTAACTTAAATACTCTGTCTGAGTGGAAGCCAAAGATCTAATTGGTTGAAGGAGTCAGAGAGTTGGAGAAGCAATTTTTATTTCTTCTAAAGAATAATAATTCAGAAATACTTTAGTTACTGGTTTAAAGTTTACTAGAAGAGATGTCTCTGCAATTTTGTTATTAAATCTCTTGCTGAGAGAGCAGCAGGGTGTGGTGGGAAAAGCATGGACTAGAAGCCAGAGGCTGTCTGCCTGCCTACCCGCCTGCCTGCTCTCTCTCCTTCCCTCCCTGCTTCCCTCATTCTCTCCTTCCCTCCCTCCCTCCTTCCATCCCTCTCTCCATCCCTCCCTTCCTTCCTTCCTTCTAGCCCTGGCTCTACTCTAACTTGCTGTATGTCCTTAGATAATACTTCTCCCTCTCTGAGCTTTAGTTTCTTCAACTCAGAATGAGGAGGTGGGCAAAAATATCCTCTGGGACCCTTGCTGCTCTAATATTCTGGGACTTTATGAGTGAGTTTTGAATGGTCTGGTCCCTTTTCTAAACAACAGTATTGCACTTTCAGTCCTCAGGGCTAGGAAAGCAATTCCATAGACCAAAACAAGATCTTTTCATCTTTTCCTATGAAATGCACAAAAGGGTCTAGCGTTGTCTTGTAGATGAGGTGGAAATTTCAAGGCATAGTAGTTTGGGAGCTCCTTCCAGCATCCAAAGATGTGCCCTGTCAGGTTTTATGGAAGCCCCTTGTATAGTCAGGAGAAGCATTTCATGGGAGATAAGGGTGCCCTTCTTTGATGGAATATGACAGATAAACCCATGGACCCCAGCACTCCAACATGCTTCACAGTTTGACTTGGTCCTTATTTTTGACTTTATCTCTACCCCTCCAGCAACTTGCCATTTTCCCAACATGTGGTTCCATGCCTCCACTCCTTTGTAACTTGCTGATTCTTCTGTCTGAAACTCTATCCTCTTCTAACTTTGCTTCTTTTGCTGGTGAACTTGAAGACATCCTTCAAGAATTGTCCTGTGAACCTCCTGAGATATCCTAGCTTGTGTTAAGTGTCGCTTCTCTGTGATCTGATAGTCTTTCTGCATACTTCAAAATGTGTATGTGGCACAGTGAACCATAATTGTTTATTTACAGTCATTCATTTATTCACTCAGTAAACATTTATTGAGTGCCTAAGGTATGCCAGGCATTGTTCTAGGTGGAGGGAATATGTCGCTGAGCAATAAGTGGTCCCGCCCTCATGAAGATCATATTCTCACCACTTCCCCTCTGTAATCCTAGCACCTAGCTCAGTGCCAGCACACTGAGGTGCTCAATAAATGTTTGGAGGCCGTTACCAAGTGTTTTTGGTCTAGTAAAGTGTTCCTTTACAGAGAACTCCCCACTTCACATAACAGGTGGGATAGAGTAGGACACAGAAATCCAAATTCCAGACTTGCAGCAAGCTCAGTTCACCCCTAGAGTTTTGGGGAACACTTGGATGTCAGGACAGTAGGATTAGCTGGGGACAAGAAACTGGTACCAGCAGCTGGGGACCAGGGCATGACTCTGCTGGGCTGGGAATAATTGTTCCCTTTGTCATTTGAAGGGTCAGGCACAGTTACCTGCCCCAGTGATGAGCTTCAAAGAATGAAGGGGACAATCTAAGAGGCAAGGGCAGAGGCAGGGAAAGGCCAGTGAGGGGTGGTGAGGGCCACTCTCTGCTCTGTTTACATGACCTCCCTGGCTTCCCTGCTCTGGCAGTGCTTCTGTTGCAAACTTGTCAGAGGACAGTGATGATGAGACTGATGGGCTAGCGGTTCTGTCCTGAATTTTAACAACACACGCTGACCCACTCTCAGAAAGAAACGAAGCAAAGATTTGAAAATGACTAGACATCCTCATAGGTCCCTGGGTGATGCAAACAATTTGTGTTCGTCTACTAACCTAAAGATTGGTGGTTTGATCCCACCCAGCAGCACCACAGAAGAAAGGCCTGGTGATCTGTTTTCATAATGATTACGGCCAAGAAAGTCCTATGTAACAGTTGTACTCTGTAACACATCACATCACCGTCAGAACTGACTTGAAGACGATAGGCTTGTTTTTTTTTTTTCCCCCGTTTTCTTTGTATACATACTATAATCATTAAATGACTACAAGCTTTAAAAAAGGCAACAATATGTCACCTAAGGGTAGTCTTGCATAGGGGAAAGAGCACTGGCTTTGGAGTCAGAAATATCAGGGTCTAAATACCAGATAAATTACTAGAGACCATTAAAGGGCGTAGCATATTAACTAAGAGCAAGGCTGTGGTCTCAGACTGCCTGGATTCTTGTTTCCACTTATCGACTGTTGACCTTGGCCATGTTACTTAACCTACCAAATCTCAGTTTAGCAAGCCTCACAGGACTGTTTTGAGGGTTAAGTGAATCATTAAGACTTCAAGCACTTAGCACAGTGCCCAGAACATAATAGCACTCAGTTTTAGCTTTATTATCACTCATTATTACCAGTGAGGCCTTGGACAAGTTATATGGTGCCTTTAAGCCTCAGTTTCTATATCTGTAAAATGGGAATGGTAGACTGTAACCACTAAGCACCTGTAATGGTTGAAGGAGAGAGTGCTTTGTCCACAGAAGGTGCACTATATTTGGTGATCCTTCTTGTTTGTTGTATAGCTAGTTAATTCCCTCTGCCTTTGGAAGAGTCCTGAGAAATATTTTGGGGAGCTCGTTGTTTCATACTGCAGTTCCTTGGCATGAGACTTTGCTACACCCTCTCTCCCACTCCAACCCCACCCTGGATAATTCCAGCTTTAAAAAAAAAACCAAAAATCACCCAACCAGTAGCTTGGTATTTGGAGATGATTGTGGTTGCATCTGGCTTTGTGTTCGGAGCCTGCGAGACTCCAGAAAACCCAGATTTTGGGACTTGGTCACCTCATTCCGGATGTCCAGGAGAGCCACCATCTGAGAGTGGCGAGGAGGAATACTAGGGAGTAGGCATCTGCTTCTCTCAGGGGCTCTGCTGAGAGCTGGGCAGGGCTCTGGGGGCCCTGTTCACTGGCTGGGATGCCTCCCCTGTTCCCCAGGCACTGGAGCAATCTCTAGAATCAGGTTCAGACTGAGGAAATCAAAACCTTGGTCCCTGGCTTCTAGCTTTTCTGGCTCCTTAACTGGGAGACCCTACAGGCTCCTGACTGTGGTGGTTTTCCATCATGAAGGGAGTGTGACTCATTGCCAATCTATCTGCCTTGACCTCAATTTTCAGTTCCCTTCCTCTGTGTGAGTAATAGATCACTCATCTGTATTTGCAAAGGGAAGATTTCATGCTCAATGAGAAGGCAGCTTAAAGTTCAAGGCTGAGGACAGCATAACTGTTGGGAGTAAAGAGGTGCATGGAAAGCAAGCAGCCCCCACTGCACAGCCAGAGCTGCTCTGTTCAACCAGACTTTTTATGCTGGGTCAGTCAGAAAATCCAATAGGAGAGGAGGGGCCCAGAGAGCCAGAGAGCTAATGACAGAGAATCAGGAGAGCTATGCAATTATGGGATGCTCAGCGTCTAACACAGTCCAAACCTTAATGAGCTGCAGTCCCTAGACTCCAAAATTGGGAAGAGCTGCTCATTATGTGGCGACACAGTGACCGCGGCTGGGAGTGGACAGGCTCACGGTGGGGCCATGAGGGGTTCACCAGGCCTTGTCTCCTCCCTGGAAAAGCTGGGGGCCTCCTTGATGAACGTCTCTGCAAGGCCTGACCCCCACTTCTACTGTGACCTTATGCACCCCGCTTGTCATAGTGCCTCACCCTCAACCAAAACAAAACAATACAAAAGCTAGCTCCTCCCTGGATGTGTTTCTTATCTCAGTGAGCGGCAGCACCGGACACCCAGGCCAGAAACTCAGGAGTCAACCTTGATCCTTTCTTCTCTTTCACCATCATATCCTCTGACCTCCCTCTCAGATCACCCTCTTCGTCCTATTCCATGTCACAGCCTTAGTCCAGGCCTCCATGATCTCTCTCCATTTAATAACAATCATCTCCCGACAGGTCATCCTCTCGTCTTGTATTTAACCCTGCCCTGGTCCATTTTCTCAAGGTGACCCTATATGTTTTCCATGAGTCAGAATTGACTCAACAGCAACTTTTCTGATTGTTGTTTTGTTTTTTGGTCCATCTTCCACTCTCTGGTGATTCAGTGGTTAAGTGCTCGGCTGCTAATTGAAAGGTTGGTGGTTCAAACCCACCAGCCACTTCATGGAAGGAAGATGTGGCAGTCTGCTTCCATAAAGATTTACAGTCTTGGAAACCCTATGGGGCAGTTCTACTCTGTCCTGTAGGGTTGCTATGAGTCGAAACCAACTTGACAGCAACAGATCACTGGGCCTACACAATTATGTCACCACCCTGCTCTAAAATGTTTCCAGGGGTTCCAGATTCCCTTCAGGGTTAAATCCAATTTCTTAATCATGGTGTTCAAGGTCTTGGATCAACTGGTTTCCGTGTCTCTCTCCAGCCCCCTTCCTGGCCATTCCCTCATAGGTGCCCTGCGCTTTAGTGCGAAGAAACTTCTTGTCCTATTGCTATTTTTGTGTCTCTGGGCCTTTGCACATGGTATGCCCTCTGTGTAGAACTCCCTTGGCCCTTGTCATCCTGGCCAACTCCTCTCCTCTAAGAACCAGGGCAAATGTCATTTCCTTTGCATAAATATTCCCAGGCAAAGTCAGTCCCTCTGTCCTCTGTGATCTTAGACCATCCTGCTCACAGCTTCTTGATAACAGTGTGGTGTTTAGTTGATAAAAGTGAGGCTCTGGACTCTAGAGACCTGGGTTTGAGAAATGGCTTCACCACTTACTCATGACGTGACCTCTCTGGACAGAAGTTTCCTTATCTGTAAATGGCAATAATAATTGTACTTCTCTCAAATGGTTGTAGGGAGGATCAAAGGAGATCATGTATATAAAGGGCTGAAAACACTGCCTAGCCTACTGCTGGAACTCAACACGTTAGCTATGATTATAATTAAGATTGAATGCGGGTGATTGCTGCTCTCTTGCCTATTTGAGGGTCTCGGTTGAGCTCTGTGAGGCTGGAATTTTCTCCTGTTCAGCTTTATAATGTCACCTCCTAGGATAGGATTGGTGCTGAGGCCTTCAGGAAACACCAGGAGATCAGGAATCTAGCCTGACCCCATCATGCTCTGACTGTGGGATTTGGCAGGGCAGGCATCTTCCCCTGACTTCTGAGTCTGGGGGCCCTTTTAGAGGGTACTCCTATCAGTTCAGCCCAATGTGAAGGATCTTTTGTCTTTGGAGTCTGCCTACAGTTGGAGCTAGAGAATCCTTGGTCAAGGCCTGAAGCTTGGGGGTGGAATGAGGATGTGGTGGAGGAGAGGGATCCAAGGGGGCACTGGAAGCTGATGGAGTCTTTGGAACCTCACAGATGATGTGGTGACCGGCTCTTGGAAACCCTCTAGTGGTGATTTCTGTATTCTCGCCTTCATTTCACAGAACCCAGTGGAGGTAGCAGGATGGCAACTGACAAATTAGGTCTTTGAATTCTCCTAAAACTTCCACTTTAGAAATGAAAATACTCTCCTTCAAGGAAGGAGGATAACAGAATGAGAAACACAGAGCTCAACCCTGCCTAGCCCACATGTCAGCCTAGTTGTGAAGGTTTAGGGCAAGCAGTAGGATTAACTGAGTTTGGGCATGTGAAATGTATTTATAATTTTTACCTGACAGCACTAAACATGATTTTTGAACAAAGCATGGCCTTTCATAGATCTGTTTAGTGCAGCAGTTCAGAACATGGGGTCTAGAGTCCGTTCAGCTAGATTCAGAGCTAAATTTTGCCACTTACACACTGTGTGATCTCAGATAGGCTACTTAGCCTCTCCAAGCTTCAGTTCCCTCATCTGTAAAAATAAGATAATAAGAGTAGCTTCCTCACAAGGCCATAGTGAGAACTAAATGAGATAATACATGTGAAATAGTTCACATGATAGCAGGCACAGGGCCTGCCTAAATAAATATTAGCAGTAATGATTATAGATTTTGTCTGCCTTGACCCTCACAATAACCCTGTGAGTCAGGCAGTGGAGGTTATTATTATCCCCATTTGATAGATTTGTTAGCTTCATTCAGTTTCATAAATATACACTGAGAATCTTCAATGTGTCAGGTCCAGTGCTGGGGGCAGCATGTAGGAAGGACAACACAGACACAAGACCTGCCCCACTTAGAGTCCAGTGGATAAAGGTGACATTAAACATGTAATTAAACAAACAGGAGCAGTGGTATGACACGGGAAAGACAGGGTGCTATAGACACATGGGGCAGAGGGACACAAGCTTATGTAGGGATCAGAGAAGGCTCCTTCAAAAGAGACATATAGGCCAAGGCTTCAGGGATGAGTAAGGTCAGGAAGGTGAAGAGGAAGTGGCAAGCGACGGGTCAGCATATGCAAAGGCTGGGAGGCTGGAAATTCACAACAGAGGGAATGAAAGAAATCAGCATAGCTGGGATGGTGATGGGAAATGAGCTGGAGAGCAGGTCAGGGAACCGAGGCTCAGAGAGGGGAAGTATCATGCGCTATGGTGCACAGCTCTTAAGAAGTGGAAGTGGAATGAGGACACGGGTGATGGTTCCCAATCAGGTGTTCTTGCTTTTAACATCATCATGTACACATATGGTGCACACACACACACATATCCTTTTTGGAAGTTAAAAGGAAACTCGTGCTTCAGTTAATGAAAGGCTATGAAGTGTTAATAATATCCTCTCCCTCTCAGAGAGCATCTAAAATGCTTGAGTTTGACAGAGTCTAATAAGATGGGGGCTTTGAGTCATCAGGTAGGAGGCAGCTGTTAAGTATATGCATTGGATTACTGGACCGGAAACAGTTACCTGAAAACAAATTCGTCTTCCCTAACTTTCTGAAACAGAAACAACAATGAGCTTCATTAGGGTTCTGGACAGGCTGGGGAGGTTGTGAGCACAGGCTTTGGAGTCTGTTGCACCTGTTTTAAATCTTGACACTGTCATTGACTATCTGTGGGAAGCTCTCTGAGACTCAGTTTTCCCTTCTCTGTAAAATGGGAATAATAAATAGCACTTCTGTGAATACAACCAGATAGTGTATATGAAAGTCTTGGTATGTACCTCGCACACAGAAGGTGCTCTATAAATAGTTTTCTTTACAGCATGCCTTGAACTATGGTAGACTTCTAAAAAATTTATTTTTCAATCTCTTCACTACCCTTAAACCTTGCTGTAGACTGATGGAATACCACATCCTAGAAAAATGGATACGACAAAGCATCTGTAGTGCTATAATCCGTGCCCCTTTCCAAATTATCCTCCTGTTATTAGTTTCAGGGTGTGTTGGTGCCTCCCCCCTTTTCTTTCCTCAGCACTCTCGGGAATAACTGAAATATAGGATCAACTCTCTTACCGTGTTATAGTGAGCAGTTTAATTAACTGAAAATGAAATGGAAAGCATAGGTCAAACATTAAGTGGGTAGGATGAATCATGAAAGTGGGGATTTCTGGGTAATGTCAATCTTAACACCCTTCCCACTGCTACAGTTGGAGCAGAAGGTCAGTGCATGGCAATGAGGGAAAATACGGAGAAGCACAGTGGGAAAGAGGGCATTCCCTGTGTAACAGGTGAACGCAGGGAGCATTTTTCAGAGTCCATCGAAGGAGAGAAAACCTCCGTAATGGTTCTAGCATTGTGCAGATGGGTTGGTGGCAAGTTAGAAACAGGGCTGTGGTGAGCTCTTCAACATCATACACTTAAATGTGAATTTGGAGTGGATGGGGAAGGAGAGATAGGGAATTCTCTGACATTTTTACAAAATCCTGATGCACAGAAAGACCTGTGCTGGTGCAGCTCAGCATGGGATCGAAGCAGATCAGAAGCAGGGCAATAAAAACATTGGAAGATTTGAACAAGATCAGAGTAACGATATTTCCTTTGGTCACACTTGGCTGGGGCTTCACTAGAGCCTCATTGCAGAGGGATTGGAAATTAATACACTAACCACATTGTAAATTATTTATAGCCTGCTGCATAAATAATTATGCTTAAATTAACTGTTTAGTAAACAGTTTAGAGTTCACTGCATAGCTTAGGTTAAGTCATTCTAAATTAATGTATGGGTTGTTTTTATAAAGTCCTTGGTGAAAGAGCCTTCCAGGTTGGGTTATAGAGAGGCATAGGGACTACGTGGACCCAGCTGACATCTGGTGACAGGATTCCTCCGAGGGCTCAGGAAGTAGCCTCCTGTTTACTCAGAGCAAAATCCAAAGTGCTTACAATGGCTTCTGAGGCCCTACATGATCTGATCCCGGTTCTCTATGCTCTTCTCCTACTCATCTTTACCTTACTTTCTCCACTTTAGCCACACTATCTCCTTACCATTTCTCACGCAAACCAGACGTACTTTCACCCAGACTTTTGCACTAGTTCTTCCCTCTGTCTGGAATGCTCATTACCCATATTTCAGTATGGCTAATTGTCTCACCTCCTTAGATGTTTGCTCAAGTCTTACCTCCTCAGTAAGTCCTACTCTGACAATGTAATTAAAGTGACAGTTAACTCCCTGGACCCCACAAGAGCAATCTTGATCTCCTTTATTCTACTGCTCTACTTGTTTTTGTTTTTGTTTTTAATTTTATTTGTGCTGTATGTGAAAGTTTATGGCACAAATTACTTTCCCATTCAAAAATTTCTACACAATTTTTTTGTAACATTGGCTACAATCCCCACAATGTGTCAACACTCCCCCATTCCACCCCAGGTTCCCTGTGTCCATTTGTCCAGTTTTCCCATCCCTTCCTGCCTTCTTGTCTTTGCCTTTGGACAGGAGTTGCCCATTTGGTCTCGTATACTTGATTGAACTAAGAAGCATGTTCCTCACGTGTGTTATTGTTTATTTTATAGGCCTGTCTAACCTTTGACTGGAAGGTGGACTTTGGGGGTGGCTTCAGTTCTGAGTTAGCAGGGTGTCTGGGGGCCATAGTCTTGGGGGTTCCTCCAGTCTCTGTTAGACCATAAGTCTGGTCTGTTTTGGGAATTTGAAATTTTGGTCTACATTTTTCTCCTACTCTGTCCAGGACCCTCTATTGTGATCCCTGTCAGAACCATTGTTGGTGGTAGCCAGGCACCATCTAGTTCTTCTGGGCTCAGATGGGTGGAGGCTGTGGTCCATTAGTCCTTTAGACTAATATTTTCTTTGGATCTTTGTTTTTTTTTCATTCTCCTTTACTCTGGATGGAATGGCACCAATAGATGTATTTTAGATGGGTGCTCACAAGTTTTTAAGACCCTAGATGCTACTCACCAAAGTAGGATGTAGACCATTTTCTTTATGAACTATGTCATGCCGATTGACCTAGATGTCCCTTAAGACCATGGTCTCCAGCCCTCAGTCCCAGTAACTCAATCTCTCAAGGTGTTTGGATGTATCTAAGAAACTCCTGTGACTTTGCCTTGGTCAAATTGTGCTGACCTCCCCTATATTGTGTGTTGTCTTTCCCATAGCCGAAGTTAACACTTGTCTGCTATCTAATTAGTGATTTCCCAGCGTCCCCACTACTCCTCTCCCTCGTAACCATCAAAGATTATTTTTTTCTGTGCGTAAACCTTTTCTTGAGTTTTTATGATAGTGGTCTCATAAAATACTTGCCCTTTTGTGATTGACTTATTTCACTTAGCATAGTGCCCTCCAGATTCATCCGTGCTGTGAGATATTTCATAGATTCATCATTGTTCTTTATCAATGTGTAGTATTCCATCGCGTGTAGGTACCATAATTTATCTGTTCGTCTATTGATGGGTTGTTTGTTTAGGTTGTTTCCACCTTTTTGCTATTGTGAATAATGCTGCAATGAACATGGGTGTGCGTATGTCTGTTTGTGTGATTGCTCGTATTCTCTAGGATATATTTCTATGAATGTGATTGCTGCATCCTATGACAGTTCTATTTCTAGCTTTTTAAGGAGGCACCATATCCTTTTCCATAGTGGTGGTACCATTTTACACTCTCACGAGTAGTGCATACGGGTTCCAATCTCCCCACAACCTCCCCAGCATTTGTTATTTAATGGTTTTTTTTTTTATTAGTGCCAGTAATGTTGGCGTGAGATGGTATTTCACTGTAGTTGTGATTTGCATTTCTCGAAGGGCTAATGATCACGAGCATTTCCTCATGTGTGTTAGCTGCCTGAGTGTCTCCTTTGGTGAAGTATCTGTTCATATCCTTTGCCCAATTTTTAATTGGATATTTGTCTTTTTGTTGTTGAGGTGTTGAAGTATTTTATCGATTTTAGAGATTAGACTCTTGTCGGATATGTCATAGCCAATTTTTTCCCCCCGGTCTGTAGGTTTTCTTTGTACTCTTTTGAAGAAATCTTTTGATGAGCATAAGTGTTTGATTTTTAGGCGTTCCCAGTTATCTAGTTTATCTTCTGGTGTTTGTGCGTTGTCAGTTACGTTTGTACTATATTTCTGTTCAGGTATTTATGGTTTTGTATTGTATTTATGCCATGTATGCCCCTAGCGTGTCCTTTATTTTTTCTTCCATGATCTTTATCGTTTTAGATTTTATATTTAGGCCTTTGATCCATTTTGAGTTAGTTTTTGTGTATGGTGTGAGGTATGGATCCTGTTTCATTTTTTTACAGATGAGCATCCAGTTTTGCTAGCACCATTTACATTAAAAAGACTGTCTTTTCTCCCATTTAATGGACTTTGGTTCTTTGTCAAAGATCAGCTGACTGTAGGTAGATGGATTTGTGTCTGGGTTCTCGATTCTGTTCCATTTTCTATGTGTCTGTCGTTGTACCAGTACCAGGCTGTTTAGACTACTGTGACTTTGCAGTAGGTTCTGAGATCAGGTAGTGTGAGGCCTCCTACTTTGTTCTTTTTTACCCCTCTACTTTTTAATAGAAATTATTTGCTTTTAACATACTATGAATTTATTTAGTATTATTGTCTCTTTTCTCCTGCTATAAGGTACCCTCCACAAGGGCAGGGATGCTTGTTCGATTTGCACAATGATGTATCCCAAATAGCTAGAGCAGTTCCTGGCACATAGCAGGCATTCAGTAAATATTTAATGAATGAAAGAATGACTATTCAGGATGGAGTTTGTGAGAGTATGTGGGTCACACACTCTTTATGGATGCTGGAAGCACCTGGAAGTTTTTGGAATGAAGATCTGGAGGAAGGTAGTCCAGTGAGAGGGACTGGAGTTCTTCAAAAGTCTCTAATATAGTAGGCGCATTAGAGTCAACACATCTGAAACTGAACCCATCTTCCTGTCCTCCGAACCTGTTTCTCTTAACCATTTAGCTGCCCAAGTTAAAAATCTGGGTCTTATCTTTGATGACAACTCCCTATCATTTATCATCTATATCAGTCAATATCCAAGTCCTGTTGATTTTATCTTCTTAATCATTTTTGAATGATCTGCAAGATTACTGCTGCCACTAGAGCTCAGGGTTCTATCCTGAGCTATACATTTGAAAGTCTATACATCTATACATTTGAAAGTCATTTTGGCTGAATATAAAACTATTGGCTCACATTTTATTTCCTTGAGTATCTTGAATATGTTACTCTACTTTTTTTTTTGGTATGAAGTATTGCTGTAAAAAACAAACAGAAAACAAAACAGATGATAACATAATTTTCTATTCCATGTAAGTAACAAGTACTTATTTCTAGATATCCAAAGGAGTTTTTCATTTTTCTTCTTTCCTTATTTAGGGTTTTTTTCTTTTTTAAAGTCCAATAATCTTACTAGAATATGTCTTGTGTGGTTGTTCTCAGATATGTGGTGTGCCCTTTCAATATGTAGTTTTAAGTCTTTTTTTTTTTTCTCCCCATAGGAAAGTTTTACTGACTTACAGTTTTTAGTATTTATTCTGTTCCCTTGCTTTGAGTTTCTTCCTATTGTGTGTATGTTGAATCCTCTTTACCTATCTTTAGTATCTGTCATTTTCTCTCAAAGCAGGTCTTGTAGGTATTTGTGGTTTGTCCCCACTTGCTTGTATTTTGAGGTACATGGAGATATCTTATCACCTAGTTTTGTTGTAAATGTTACCCATGAGTTTTTGGTTTTATCTAAATCAAAAATCAAAATCACAAAAAGCCTAGGAGGTAGGTACGTACTATTCTCTTTCTCATTTGCTATGAAGAAACTGAAGCACCGAAAGGTTGTGTAACTTGTCCAAAGTTATATAGTTAGCAAGTGACAGAGCTGAGATTTGAATCCAGGCAATCCAGCTCCAGAATTCATGCCCTGGTGGGAGCAGTGGTACCCAACATATGCCAAAATGGTGCCTAGAAGACCCAGTGATATGCCTGTCTCTGACGGTAGTATGATGGTACCTGAAAGATGCAGCAGTAAGAGAAAAAGTGGTGACTGGTGACGGCCTGAGATATCTAGTGATGTCCAGAGAGCATGACATTAACCAGAAGGGTGGTCAATCATGCTGAGTGGACATGCCAGGTCCTGGCATCTAGACTAATACCCAGTATAAGGATGCAAAAGCAAGGATGATAGAATCATTCAGTGCTACCTTGTGATTGATTGAAATAGTCTTTTTGGGGGGAGGGAATTTGGGGCATCCTGGAAATACTTGAGAAAGACTTATGTCTCACCATATTGGGAAGAAAACAAGGTTGGGTTATATTTGTTTATGTCTGTTTCTTCTAGACTGTGTGGGCTTCCAACTAGAGTGTTATGTCTCTCTCTTCTAGACTTCCTGATTAGGGATCACTAAAACCTAGCACAAGACCTGGCACATAGTCAATGTTGGAGTGTTTAACTGAATCAAGTTAACCAGGGATTGACTGAGAGATACTGCTTAATGTAAACCTTGTCAGACTGGTTGAGAATATTTTGTATTTGTTACTGGGGTTGCGTGGGGACCAACATGTCTTCTGGGAACTCAGATCTCCCTTTAGTCACTTCCTCAGGGCTTGGGTACCGTCTTAGTTATCCAGTGCTGCTATAATGGAAATACCACAAGTAGATGGCTTTAACAAAGAGAAATTTATTCTCTCACTGTCTAGGAGGCTAGAAGTCTGAATTCAGGATGCCAGCTCCAGAGGAAGCCTTTCTCTGTCAGCTCTAGGAGAAGGTCCTTATCATCAGTCTTCCTCTGGTATCAATCTTCCTCTGGTCTAGGAGCTTCTCAGCACAGGGACCCCAAGTCCAAAGGACATGCATCCCTCCTTGTTCTTCATTCTTGGTGATAGGAAGTCCCTCTGTCTTTCTGCTCCCTTCTCTCCTTTATATCTCAAAAGAGATTGACTCGAGGTACAACTTGATCGTGTAGATTGAGACCTGCCTCATTAACATAACTGCCTCTAATCCTGCCTCATTAACAAAATAGAAGCAGGATTTACAACACATGGGAAAACCACATCAGATGACAAAATGGTGGACAATCATACAATACTGGGAATCATGGCCTAGCGAAGTTGACACACATTTTTGGGGGACACAATTCAATCCATAACAGGTACATATCCACACCGTACTGGAACACCATTTGCCTATAAATTCAGGCTAAATGCTGAGAATTGGGATAATGGTTGCTAAGGATCCAAGCTCTACTCAATCAGGGCATTGCTTAGCAGAAGATAGGAAACTTTAAAAAATGTCTTGAGGGGCATCTGTACAAAACATCTCTGTGGTTCTACTGATTCCTACTTCAAGTGTTTCTATTTAAAACCAAACTCTTTCTTATCATGTCTTTTGTGGGATCTAGTTACATGCCCAACTTTCAAACTTTTACCATGGTGCAGGGAACTCACCTACGCTTAGACCGACTTCCCAGCCAAAGACAGAATCCACACTTACTGAAATATATTCCCAGAGCAGAGGATAGGTTGAGTTGAGGGGATTCCTATGAGTCTAGTCTAGGCCACTCATGCCCATTCTGTGTTTAGGAAAATATTTCCAGCTGGCTTGACATGGTTTAAAATTTTAACCCCAGTCTTCCAAGTAACCTTTGGTTTACTTGATTCAATTAAATATTTATTTATACCTACTATGTGTCAGGAGCCCTGGTGGTGTCGTGGTTAAGAGCTCGGCTGCTAACCAAAAGATAAGCAGTTCAAATCCACCAGCCGCTCCTTGGAAACCCTATGGGGCAGTTCTACTCTGTCCTCTAGGGTCGCTGTGGGTTGGAATCAACTCATTGGCAACAGATTTGTTACGGGTTTTTACTATGTGTCAGGCCTTGTGCAAAGTACTGGTAATCCTAAAATAAATTGGATAGTTGCCCTGGAGGATATCTCACAGTCTGATGGAGGAGACAGGCGAGGAGACTGTATAGTGGTCAGACTATCTGCTTGGATTTCTGGCTCTGTTAAGTCTCATAACCATTCTATACCTCAGTTTTATCTTCCTCTGTAAAATTGAGACAATAAGAGTATACACGTAATCAGGCTGTTGTGAGAATAAAACAATGCGTAAGTGCACAGCTCTTGGGGCACTGTAAAGGTTCAATATTTATTAATTATTGTGGGTGGCTTTTATCTACCTTTCCTTGTGACTTCAGTACTGCTTTTAATCTAATTTCTCTATTTTTTTTTTTTTTTAAAGATAAACACAACTATATTACTAACTCAGTGGTTTCTTTGTAACTTGGGCAACTTGGGTGCAAAGCATACTGGAAGAAGTCAGGCTGTGTGGGGAGGGTCTTGAGCAGCCAATCCATTCTGCCCTCTACCTGCTGGTGGGTCAGAACCTCCCAATGTCTTCTCTGCCCTGGTCAGAACTGGCCCTGCCACGTGGGGATGTGCTTGCTTGGAAGGGCCAAGGATTAGCCAATGAGTCGGATTAAGAGAAGGCTGGGATCGATGGATTTACTAGTCTGCTCAGATTATTCTTGTTCTTGGTACCTTTGGTTGCTGCTTGGGAAGAAAGAGGAGGTTTCTGTTTAAACAATCTCTTGAAATAAAAGTTATTTTAAATTCATTCTTAAAGAAAGCCAGACTCCGCTTTCCCCACAGGCACCCCTTGTCCAGCCTCATTTCTGAGGCAGTCACCCTAGAAGACAGCTCCTGCGGCTAAACAGCCAGGAGAGTGTTGGGCCTGGAAGCAGCAATCACATCCCTGGGGCCAAGGATCCTGGTCCCCCCTCCTCCCCAGAGCTTTTGGCAGAGCCAGCAGCTCACAGTTTCCCCTCATCTTCCTGTTGCTCATAAGCAGCCTCTGAAGTTCTTTCTTGGGAAAATGGTCTTCCTTATCTCCCTGTGTTAAGGCCACCTCATCCTGCTGTCTGCTCCTCTCCTTTTTTCTAGGGGTGGACAGGGTGGGAAGCAGTAAGGGACAGAGGTTAAGAGCACAGATCCTGGAGTCAGAGAGAACAGGGTTTGAACCTCAGTGCTACTGCTTTTTAACTGGGTGATTTCATTTCTCTCCATCTCAGTTTACTCATCTATAAAGTGGGGATAATAATAATACCTAACTCAGACAATTGTCATTAGTGGTAAATGAAATAATTTATATAATTATTATTATTTATTATTATTATATTATTATTATATTATATTATTATATTATTATTATTATTATTATATAATATTATTATTATAGGTGTTAAAATGTTAAAGATCAGGATACTGGTTACCCTGACTGAGGAATGACCAGAAGGGGGCACAAGGCAGGCTTCTGGGGTCTTGGTAATACTCTGTTTCTTGATCTGGCTACATGAGTGTCTTGACTTTGTGAAAGGTTATTGAACTACAGTTTGATATTATGATTTGGTCACTTTTATTGTATACGTTATACTTTAATAACATTTTTAGTAAAAGGAAATTAAAAAAAAAAAAGCAGCAGTAGCAGCCTGCCCAAGATTACACCGATTATGGTAGGACAGTCACCTTTTTCTAACATATATGCCAAAGTGGAGTCTTGTCACCCTGTGTCTGTGGAAGTTCCTCTTACACTCATGGCCCTTAGAAAATAAACTTCTTGGTCCCAAGGAAGAAAGATGGAACAGGGTTTGGTCAGAGGACAGTCTTACTCTGCTCTTCCCCCAGGTCACACCTAGCAGCCTGTTCAGGCAATCAGGGAGGGAGCAGGATAGTCACGCATCAGCCAGAGGGGCTTGACTCTGCCAGAAGAAGAGCTCCCGAGGAAGCCAAGCACAGAAGGCACAGGTCATGGGGGCTCACCTGTGATTCAGCCACCAATGGGCTCTTTGTCTTTCCATTTGGGAAAACAAAGCCAGTTGGATTGGCCATGTTCCTTTCCCTAGAGAGAACAACCTCCATCTCCTGGGCCAACCTGGGGACTCCCTTTTCTTCTGCTTCCAGGCTACACTACTGGCTTTCTAGCCAGGTGCCACCTACTTGTCCACTGGAGCTGAATTTCTTTCCCCATGAGGCTCACTACACGAGCCAGAGAGACAGCCACTCTCAGCCCGTGCTTTTGGTCAGGGAAGAAGCAAGGGAAGTGGACTTCCTCCTGGAGAGATGGAAGAAAGAACCCTCAGGTCCAGCAGTCTGGACTCTGCCCCATATCCCTGTTTTGTTTTTGTTTTTTTTTTAAATCAGCTTTTAAATTTTAGAATAGATTTACAGAAAAGTTTCAAAGGTAGTATAGAGTGTTCCTGCACACCCCATACCCAGTTTCCCGTATTGTTAACATCTTATCTTACCATGGTATATTCATCAAAGCTAAGAACCTGACGTTAGTACCTTGCTATTAACTAAACTCCAGACTATATTTTGATTTCACTAGTTTTCCATGAATGTTGTTTTTCTGTTTTAGGGTTCTGTCCAGGATGTCACATTACATTTTGTCATCACTTCTCCTAGTCTATAACAGTTCCTCAATCATTCCTGGTTTTTGATGACCTTGACAGTTTTGAGGATTACTGGTACGGTATTTTGTAGAATAACCTCAAATTGGATTTGTTGGATGTTTTTCTCCTGTTTGGACTGGGGTAGTATATTTTGGGGAAGAATGTCACAGAGGTGGAGTATCCTTCTCATCATATCATATCAGGGGTACGTGCTATCAACATAGGTTATTACTGGTGATGTTAACCTTAGTCACTTGGTCAAGGTAGTGTTTGCCACTAAAGTTTCTGCATATAAAGTTACTGCCCTGCCGCCTTTCCATACTCTGTTCTTTGGAAGCCAGTCACTAAGTACAACCCACACTCAAGCAGCGCCCCTTCCATTTTTAATCATCAAGTTTATGACTAAGATCTACAAACACAGACACGTGTCCAAGCATTTGCACAGGTAAGGATAAACAAACTTACTCAGAGATGCCCAGATACAGTCATACAGACAATAGAGACAGTCACCCAGATGAACTGGTCTCCACAAACACAGACACTCAAAGGCACAAACACGTAGACACTGGAGAAATCAATTGTTTTGTTAATCCACTTCTCCTTTTAGCAGAGTGATGAATTAACTAGAATTTTAATTAACACAGCTTCTGAAAACTTGTTTTCTATCTAATTCTTAAAGATCTTAAAGAGTGAGAGTTCGGGGTGGGGGAAGTGATGAATATGTGCGTTTTAAATATAAGTAGGCCTCCTAGGATGGGCCTCGGTTGGAGTCATTTAGTGGCTCTGCCTCCCTTTTATCTCTTTTCCTGGTGCTTCCATGGCTACTAGGTTGGGTTACTCGTTTCTCGTCCAGGCCAGAGGTCAGGAGGTGTGAGTGTCTCCAGTCAGAGGATCCCCAGAGTTCTTCCCCAGGGAGATACGCTGAGAACCCGCCCCAGCACCACAGGCTTACTTGGTGCTGGGTGCTAGTCCTAGGCCCCATGGTCTGGCACAGTCTCTCAACCCCACCAGTCTCCACCCCTGTTGCCCTGATCTGTCACCCTTCAATAGCTTCTCAGGACTTCCAGCATAAATGTCCAACTTCCACTTTGGCATTCAAGGCTTCTCAAAGTGTGGGCCCTGGCTCGTCTTTTCAGCTTTTCTTCTCACTGCTCCGTCCTTTTGTGGAACCCATAACTCCAGCCCAACTGACCAACTCATTGTCCCTTTGTCTGCCCCACCCTAGAATATGTTTTCCCTATTTTTGCATGTCCAAACTCTACCCAACTCTAAAGCTACCTTCTCTAAGCAGCTTCCCTTGATCACCAACTAGAAGGGATAGCTTCCTCCTTTGAATTCCCAAAAGACTCTTTCTCTAATGTATGACACTGACTCAACTCTCCTTAGTTATTGGTGTACTTGTTTTTAGAAAAAATTCTTTTGGTTACAAGCAATAGAAATTATTTCTTAGTTTTATTTCCCCAAATGATCCTGGAGTTTCTCATGGAAAGGAGAAAGTTGCTGTTATTCACATGACTCATGTCCAACAACTCCAGTCTCTATAATGCTTGGTTCTAAGTTTCACAATTTGGGGAGAGGGAGTTAGATTAGTGCAGCTCAGTTCAGGAGCCTACCCTGGGATCAACCATCAACTGCAGATGGAGACAGTTTCACACAGCACAGATGTGGCCACTGGGGGACCACCCTTATGACTGAGGGGTGGGAGAGGTCTTTCCCAAAGAAGGGGGAAAGATGCGGTCTAGGCACCCAGTAGGTAATGGAACTTGTCTTTGCTATTGACCAAAAGGGAGGAAGGGATGCCGGGAAGACCAAAACAACAAATGTCCACTACAAAGTGCTTATGGAGTAAATGAGTCAGTGAGTGAGAGACTAGTGCATTTTGTTCTCTCTTAACAGCCTCTAGGTCAGTTTGGCTCTCAGTTCTGTATCTCTAGAACACGATGATCACATGTTTCTCTGCCCTCTATATCACTTTTCTCATGGTGTTAGTCTCGGGGCACTTTCCAGGTAGCCTGAGTGGGTGAGGCATCTGATGTCTCCTGCATAGTTATAGCAATAATCCCTGACACTCAGTTTGGTGTATGTTTATTGAGTATGTGTTACCGAGTAGCTGATAAATGTTGGGTACTGACAATAGGTAGATATGAGGGAACGTGTCTCACAGGACTTGGAGAGTTTAGCCAAACACACAGATTACAACAGAATGTGATTAGTACTCCAATAGAGGATGCACAGAGAGATACAGGGTCTGGGGGAGGAACTAATGAGCTGGCTGATGGCTTTTCAGAGGAGGTAACATTAGAACTCCACCACCCATCTGTAAACTTCTCATACTGTGATGGCTTGTGTTGCTGTGATGCTGGAAGCTATCCCATAGGTATTTCAAATACTAGCAGGGTCATCCATGATGGACAGGTTTCAATGGAGATTCCAGACTGAGGCAGACTAGGAAGAAAGACCTGGGGATCTACTTCCAAACATTAGCTAATGAAAACTTCATGCATCACAACAGAACACTGTCTGACTCACTTGCTTCAGACGTGTCATCAGGAGGGATCAATTGCTGGAGGAGGATATCATGTTTGGTGAAGTAGAGGGCCAGTGTTGGGGGGTGTGAGGCGTACCCTCTGTGAGATGGATTGGCACAATAGCCACAACAATGAACTTGAACATGCTGGTTATTGTGTAGTAGTACAGCGCAAAATTTTGTTGTACTGTACATAAGGTCTCTATGATTTGGAGTCACCTTGACAGCAGCCATGTATCTATTTCTAACATTAAATCTGGGTCTTGTAGCATGAGAAAGAGCTTTCTAGGTAGAGAAGAAGGAAAGGGGATTTCAGTCTGAGAGAACTGTATGTTCAAGGCCATGGGGGACTGTGAAAAACAGTAATATGTTTGAGAAATAGGGAGATTGAGTGTGCCTGGGGTGTAGAGAGTGTGTTTATGGCGGGGGCACTAAGAGTTGGGGGAAGATGGGAAAGGGAGGTATGTGGGAGGGGTGTCTGGAGCCAGATCACAGAGGCCCTTGTATCCCATCCTCAGGAGTCTGACTTATCCTGGGGGAAATGAGCCAGGGAGGAGGGCATTGAAGAATTCAAACAGAGGAGCAACGCAATTCAACATCTATGTAGAAAGCTCTCATACAGTATTGGTGGAATGTGAAGTATTGCTGCTTTGGGAAGCCAGTATAGCAATATCTGCTGAATTGCAAACCTAATCCTGGGGATCTATGCCATAGAATTAAGGTACTGATATGTATATACATATTAAGGGAGTATGTATGGTGATGCTTATTGTTGCATTGTTTATAGTGGCCAAGAACTGGAAACAAATTGAGTGCCAATGATGGGAAAATGGTTTAATAAATTGTGGTATATCCACACATGTAATATTTTTCAGAAATTACAAATAATGTTTTAGAACTCTACTGGATGACTTGGAGGGATTTCTATGTTGAATGAGAAAATAAAAATGCAACAAAATATGTATATATTATGGTCACTTTTATAAATCAAGCAGTGGGTCAGAAAATCCTATAAGTGTATATGTACTTAGAGAAAAGTCTGTACAGGAATATATGAATGTGGAGAAATGTAAGGAATGATACCCAATAGGTTACCATGAGTCCGCCAGAGTGTGGGGAGCAAAGGTTAGAGGAGAATTTCTGTATACCTCTATACCTAGTAAGGTATAGAGTTACATAAATTGTCTATAATCAAGGAGTATATGTGATATGATCTTACTTATGTAAAGTTATATATGCGTGTATCTATGAATTCATAAAGATAGAATGGGCAGTAGGGGGTTGTGATTTTAGTCGACTTTTTCTCTCTCTATGTGTGTGTGTCCATATATATGT
>NW_004443942.1:7404060-7406158 GCF_000243295.1 Trichechus manatus latirostris
TTAAAAAATTACATTTAAAAGGCTTATAAATCAAACAGTTGCGTCTTTCAGAAAGTCCTGCTTCTTCTTAAAAAAGAGCGTAACGACTATGTGATCCTGACCATGGTAATTGGAACATGCCTTTATAATTTCAATCCTCCTTGATACCTTTGCCCCACCTGGCTGGCCCCAGCGGCCCTTTGTTTGCTATGCTCATTCAGAACAAAAGCCAAGTCCTCAGTATGGCCAGCACAGTCCTCTAGGATCTGGCCCCCTTACTGCTCTTACTTCCTCTCCTCCATCCCTCACTTCCCCAGGCTCTCTCTAGTCTAACTACTCTGGCATCCTTGTTATCCCTCACACGTTTTAGGGACACTCCTGCCCAGAGCCTTTGCACTCTCTGTTCTCTCTACCTGGAACAATATGCCCCCAGATAATCACATGGTGCTCTCTCTCATGTCCTTCAAGTCTTTGCTCAGATGTTCCTTTCTCATGAGCCTTCTCAGATCTACTTATTTTAAATCGCAATGCCGACACCCCCTCCCACCCCCACACTCTATCCTTCTTCCCTGTTCTCCTTTTCTTCTTAACACTTATCGTCTCCAAGGTGTTGTATACTTTGCTTGTTTGTTTTGAAAATTACTTTGAAAATTGCCTGGCTCCCTCACTTGAATGTAACCTCCACAAAGGCAGTGATTTTTATACACTTTGTTCGATGCTGTAGCCCAGCACTTAGTAGCAGGATGAATAAATTGGTGGCAGGTGGAGAATGGCTTGGTTTATTAGTCTGCTCATTGCCCCCAAAACTTCTGTGCCTCAGTCTTCTTATCTGTAAGATGGGGATAACGAGAAATAATTGAGAGAATTAAGGCATACGAAGGAGAGAAACTGTACTCAACATATAGTAGGTGCTTAGAAAACATTGAGGGCCTAGAATCGAAACTTTTGGAAATTGTGGAGTGCTGATAGCCATCATGGCTCTGTCTTCTGGTTGCAGGCTGCACCTGATGCAGGTAGACTCGGTCCAGCGCTGGATGGAGGACCTGAAGCTCATGACGGAGTGCGAGTGCATGTGTGTCCTGCAGGCGAAGCCCATCAGCCTGGAGGAGGACATGCAGGGTGACCTCATCCTGGCAGGTGGCCCCAACCCTGGAGACCCCCTGCAGCTGCTGCTCAAGCGGGGCTGGGTCATTAGCACCGAGCTGCGCAGGATCGGGCAAAAGCTGGCCCAGGACCGCTGGGCACGCGTGCACAGCATGAGTGTGCGTCTCACCTGCCATGCCCGCTCCATGGTCAGTGAGTACAGCGCTGTCAACAGGAGCTCCTCACAGGAGATGAGCCAGGTCAGTTCCCTGGGATGGTGGTGGGTGGGTGCTGGAATCAGGATGCCTTCAGGGAGAATGGTCTGAATTGTGTGGAGCCTGAGCCTTTCCTGCCACAGGGGCCTCCCTCCTCTTCCAGTAAAGCAGGAAAGAGAGACAGGAAGGACCTTTATTGGGTACATACTGTGTGCTAAAGAGTCTCTGGGTGGCGCAAACAGTTAACTCACTAGGCTGCTAACCAAAAGATTGGAAGTTCAAGTCTACCCAGAGGTGCCTCGGAAGAAAGACCCAGCAATCTCCTTCTGAAAAATCACCACTGAAAACCCTATGGAGCACAGTTCTATTCTTACACACATGGGGTCGCCATGAGTCAGAGACAACTCAAGGGCAACTCTTTTGGTTTTTTTCTTTTTTGGTTTTGCTATGTGCTAGACATTGTACTAGATGTTTTCACACATACGCTATTTAACATGCACAACCTGTGAGGCAGGCGTCACCATTATGAGGGGCTGTGCAATGTCTAAGTACACCAACTTTCATGCTAGACTGCCTAGGTTCAAATGTCAGCTCTGCTGTGTGACTTTGGTAAGTTACTTAACTTTTCTGTGCTCCAGTTCCATCATTATAATAATACCCATTGCCATCAAGTTGATTCCAACTCATAGTGACCCTATAGGACAGAGTAAAACTGCCCCATAGGGTTTCCAACACTATAATCTTTACGGAAGCAGATTGCCACATCTTTCTCCCGCATAGCGGCTGGTAGGTTCAAACCACTGACCTTTTAGTTAGCAGCC
>NW_004443942.1:7406336-7423993 GCF_000243295.1 Trichechus manatus latirostris
GAGTTCTTACATGTAAAACACTTAAAACTGTTGATTAAACATATTAGCTAGCGTTATTATCCTATCCTTATTTTATAGGTGAGGAAACAGAAGTTCAGACAGGCTTATTAACTTGCTCAAAGTTATACAGTGAATGGTATAGCAGGATTCAACCTAAGCCTTTCTGATTCTTAAGTCCATGTCTTTCAGTCTTTTTCTCAAAGCTCAAAGTCTGCAGTGAACCATTTAAAATCCCCTTATCATAATTTTTCTTTCCTTTGCCGTTCACATTTTACCTTAGTGCTTTACCCTTTGCTGAAACTTTTCCTTCCTCTGTTTTGCAGACAGTAAACTTCCATTCATTCTTTGAAGCCCAGCTCAGATGCCCCTTGCTCTTTGAAGCTTCCCAGATCCCAGAGCAGAACTGATTGCTCAGTTTTATTTACTTACTGTGTTTCCAAAGCAGCCGACAATGATCTCTTTTGCCACCCATATCACATGGTTATAGTTTATGTGTTGGTTCCCCCACGTCAGATTACATGATTCTTCAGCTTTATTCCCTAGAGTGTCCAGCACAGCAGTTGGTCAACAAATGCTTACTGAATTGGATAAAGTTGGTCTATTTTTCTACAGATTGAGAAGCTGCTAATGGAGAAATGCTCAGAGCTCTCAGCAGTCACAGAGAGGTAAGTCTGGACCTCAGTCTGCTGGACTATTCTGGGGCAGGGGAAGGGGCTGTCATCTTCTCCCTGTCTAGGGGAACCAGAGAGCGAGTGGGAATGGGGAGGTCTGGCAGAAATCTGCGAAGTTTCCTTTTGCTGACCTTCATCAGCGACTTTAAATGATTCCGTTGGGATTTTAAGGGCCCAATCCCTGGTGGCTCAGTGGTTAAGAGTTCAGCTGTTAACCAAAAGTTTGACAGTTCAAATCCACCAGCTGCTCCTTGGAAACCCTATGGAACAGTTCTCTGTCCTATAGGGTCGCTATGAGTCGAAATTGACTCAATGGCAACGGGTTTGGTTTGGGGTTTTTAGGGATAAGGTAGAAGATGAAGAAGAGGTAGGGCACAGGAAGAAAGATGATTTTTGTGAGGGTGGTAACAAGGAGAAGCTTTCCCACAGCTTTGGGAAGCCTCTCCAATTTCCAAAGTCAAGGCAAAGTCAAAGCAGACACTCAATCCTTATACACATACACATAGACACGTACATTTACTGACACTCACTTGCTCATACACAGATCTATAAACACACACTCACATAGTCACAGAAATACACTCATGCCCTCTTCTGCGTATTTTACACACATCAGTATACTTATGTTACGCTCAGACACATACACACGCTCAACAGCACATACAGACACCCAGGTCTGTGCTGACATTCCCTCACCCTTTCCCGGAAAAACGTGGAGCCCAGTATCCCAAAGGCCCTGTGGGGGTGTTTGGCCTCCTGGTATGGAGCATTCTCAGGCCACAAGGGTGAATTTGAGCCTGGTTCCCTATTTTTCCTGTCCAGGGAAGAAAATGCTCAAGGCTGCTTTCTGTAGATTGTAAACCACTAGTTTTTAAGGGCTCCTAGGCATTGCCATAGCCTTTAGGGTGAACACTGGCAAAACCTGGCACTCCAGCACCCCTCTTCTGCATCTTCCTGCCCCTCCATCCCTCCCACCGTTAACATCACTGAGAAGATAGACCTGGCTGCAATGCTGGCAGATTCCCCAGGGGGAAGACCAGAGCTATGGATTCAGCCACTAGCTGATGGCCTTTCTCCCCGGTGACGTGAACTGTCAGCCTTTGTCTCAGGTCAGCACTTTCCTGCCTAGTAAGGGGCCAGGGAACAAGCCATCTGTGGAATACTCTGTCTGATTCCCTGGAAGTTGATGTCTTCCCCCTAGGCCATTTTTACCACACCCCAGCTGGCGCAGACTCAGATTTGTCCCCTGCAATGGTTCTGGGAGACCCACTGGCTGCCCACCTCATGGTTTCTGCTCCCTAGATGCCTCCAAGTGGAAAATGAGCATGTCCTGAAGTCGATGAAGGCCTGCGTGAGTGAGACCCTGAGCACTCTGGGCCAGCATTTTGGCCAGTTGCTGGAGCTGGCCCTTACCCGGGAGGTGCAGGTCAGTGCAGGCTGGGCTGTGGAGAGGGATGCATGTATGGCCTCTTGGGGGGGTGGGTAGAGGGGCTGGGCCAGGCGGTTGCCTGGGGGAAATTGCTGAAGTGGCCGTTCTTGGAAGACATCCTCCTCAGACCACCAAAGCCAACTCCAGTACCCGGTAGACAAGACTATTTGAGCTGGGCATAGGCTTCTAGAGCATCTAGCTGAACTCTGCATTTTCCAGATGTGAAAACTGGGGTTCACAGAGGAAAGAAACTTACTTAAGGTCACACAGCAAGGCAATGGCAGAACCCAGCATCTCCCTATTTCTCTTTCAGGGTTGTTTCCTCCACGCTACTGTTTCTCTTTTGAGTGATTGTTCTAGCCCCCAGTGGGTGTTTTTTGTCTTGAAAGACTTAAGGCACCTGCAGAGAATAAGCCAATTGTGGAAATGCTGGCAAGGAAGAAGAATCTAGAAAGGTCATATAGTCCAGCCCCTGCTTCTAGGCAGGCTCCTGCCTGATTCCCAGGAAGAGTGTCTGTCTTAGTTACCTAGTACTGCAATAACAAAATGCCACCAAGTGGGTGGCTTTAAAGAACAGAAATTTATTGTCTCATAGTTCTGGAGGCTAAAAGTTCAAATTAGAGTCTTGGACCTGTTGATTGTTTCTATGGCTCTCTCTCCTGATTTCTGGTGACTGCCACAATCCTTGACATTCCTTTTCTGCTTATAGATGCATCTGCCTCCATTGTCACATAGCATCTCCCTCTCTGTGTGTCTCCCTTTATAAGACACCACTCAGAAGGGATTAGGTTTAGGACCCACCCTACTCTGGTATGACCTCATTAACATAACAAAAGAAAATCTCTATTTCCAAATGGTCATATTCACAGGTACAGGGGTTAGGACTTCAACATAACTTTTTTTGGGGACACAATTCAATCTATAACAGTGTCTGACAAATCTATTTGAAACTGTAGTTCACTGTGAGATCTTAGCCAAATTCCTTAATCTCTTGTACCTCATTTTCCTAATCTATAAATTGAGAAACAGTCCCCACAAGAAGCAAGAGGACTAAACAGACAACATATCAAAGGTGCTTAGCATATCATATGGGTTAAATACATGTTATTTCCCTCCTTTGCTCCTTCCTATTTTAAAAGCCTCTCAGAAAAGCATATTCCATAAGGTTTTCATTATGAGAGGTATTTACATGTTATATATAGTTACAGAAATATTGTGTTACATATTTTACATTCTTTTCCCACCACCAGATAAAAGCTTTCCAAAAATAACAAATCCCTTCCCATAACTCTTCTCTCTAAACTCAGACTCTCTACTGAGCCCAGTTTCTTTTCTCTCTTTCCTGAATGTCTGGCCAATTTTGCACAGGGTACAGCCTATTCTGGCCTGGCTCACCTGCTGGTCCTGCCTCCGTCCACACTCCTTGGTCCCATGGGGCCTGCACCCCATGTTACTGTGGCTCAGGCATTCTCACCCTCCCAGCCATAGAAGGGTCAGAGAAGGCTCCTCTCCCTGTCCTGAGACAAGGGGAAGGGAAGACCAAGGGCTGGGGCACTGGAGCAGGCACTTAGAGCTGACCATCACATACAGGGCAGGCAGTGGCTTAAGGTGGGGTCACTGTCCCAAACTGGACCATCAAGTCCCAGAAGGACCCAGTGGAATGAGGGGGCCAAAATGAGTGAAGAAACTGAGGGAGTGATGAGCAAGCAATATTGAAGTTACTGATGGGGTAAGGGGCCTGGAGAAATTTCTGAGCATGGGTATAGGTGCCAGCTGCTGCTTTTTATACCATTTTGTGTCCACTTGTCTGAAAGTACCAGGTTCAATTAAAAGAGCTGAAATGGAAGAGTTAAGTTGGACTATAAATGAAAGCCAGCTGGATTTGGGAGTAGTCATCAGCTCTTTCTACCCAAGGGGCAAATGAGTAGAGTGTCTTTTTGATGCTTTGAGACACAGAACCGTAGGAAAAGCTCCCTGGCACTTCCAGGAGCCAACCTGGGCCTTTCAGACTATGTATTTGATTTCCCACGCACTGGATCCATTCTGGTTTTTCCTCACCCTGATCTTCATCGGGGTGGAGCTCCGGATCCGATCCAATTGCTTCCACTTCCTTGGGTGCCTCTTGCCCTACCCCCAGGTCTGATCACCTGGGTCCTTCGTCTGGGCCTGGGAGCTGAGCTGAGTCACTCTCAGTGCTGTATTACTTCTGTTAGAATTTGGCCCCTGAAGCCCCCTCTTCCTTTTGTGGGGCAGCAGAGTTCTGTCATCCATTCCTCTGCAAGTTTGTTATCTTCCTGATAACCTCCCTTCCCCAGTGCTCTCTCCCTTCCCTCCCAGCATGCCCCATGGTGTCCCCTAAGCCCTCATGTAGCCTGAGCTTGCCATGCTTATAATATTTCTTGTCTGACCTTTAGCTTCCTTTTACATTAGAAAATTTCCATGCAGGACAGTGGTGACATAAAGAGGTAGATTGGCTGAAGGCAGTGTCATTGGTGTTCAGTGCTGTGTGTTTCCTAAACTGGCAGCTCTCCAAATACTGTTCCTTAGGATGCTAATGAAAATTATACCAGGATCCTGTATATTTGGAGTATCTTGACATAAATGAAATTAAACCAATTTCTTTGCATCAAAATTTCTCGTATGATGTGCCATTCTGCATTGCAAATCATCCAAAAGGTCGTCTCATGCTCCTGATATTCCTTGTCTGTCTGTTCGTGTCTATAAGGGAGGGATTTTGGGTTTCTTTTGTTTGTATACATGTCTCTAGTGACAAGAATAGTACATGACATAGAGTAGGTACTCAATAAAAAATTTATTTATGAATGAATAATAAGCAGTAAATTCCAAGCTTACATGATTACAGAACTTTTTTACTATTAAAGCATCTATTCATGTATTCTGGGATGCCAGTATTTCAGGCAATGCAATTTGGGAAACAGTCTTTTAGCACTAGGAACTAGGTAAGCTTTCAAGCAGAGGAGCAATCCTGTCCCCCTCCCCCAAATCATGAATGACGGAACAGTGCTTCTAACAAGGGTGGTGATTATCTAGCCCTACTCTGCACTGGTCTGCCCCCTGCTGGAACATCATGTCCAGTTCCAGGCCCCAGAGAGGTCCTTGACAATGTTAGTGCTCAGAGAAGGTTTCCAGGAGGATGGGAAGGGGACTGAAGATGAAGCTATATAAGGAATCGTTGGAAGCAGGGGGTGTTTAATCTAGGGGACTGACACTCTCCTATCTCCAAGAGGGAAGATAGACAAGAGGGCCAACAGAGTAAATCTACGAGGTATCCCATATAAAAAGAAGTTTATGAAGCCGTAGGGCTGGCCAGCAGTGGAAGGGGCTGCCTTAGGAACTCCCATCACTGAGAGGGGCAAGCCATGGCTGGGATGACATAGGCAGGAGATGGAGATTGACTGAATGACTTGTAAGGTTTCTTTCAATCTTGATCGTATGTAGTTCTATGAATCTGAGCATTGCGGCGTCTTGGATTGAAAACGGAGTTTGGAGGCATATTAGGGTGAAAACCCTTACGGTACAACTTACTGGTTATGCAAACTTGGAAAGTTACTTAACTTCTTCGTCACTCAGTTTCATTATCTCTACAATGGCTTGTTGTGAGGATTAAATGTGATAACACATGAGTAATTTGTGGTACATTCATGATTGTCTGAACTTCTCTATTCACTAGAACCCTGCTCTGTCTTAAGAGAAACCAACCACGAGCTTTGCTAAAGGAGCCTCCCAATCACCTAATTCATTGATAATTAAGATAATTTAACTGCTTGGTGGGAAAGGAAAAATTTAAGGCTTAGATGTTAGGAGCCACCAATTAGAAATTAATGAGCATTGATGATTAGTCTGTCTAGAAATGAAGGATTAGCATGGTGGGAGGTGAAGGGAGAAAACTTGATTTACAAAAACTGATTTACTTTAAGACGACTTCTAGGGTTCTCGCTATTGAATAAATTGACTCTCACTGTATCTTTGACTCCCTACTCAGCTTCAAGTGGATAGATGTTGTATTCATTCATCTACTCATTCAGTCAATCAATTTTTATTTTAGTTTTAAAATATCATCTTTGTTCTAATAAAACTGATTGGGGTATATAGCTTTGACTCTGTGGCTAGATGCTCTTGTTAAAACTTCATTTCACGACTAAATTACTTCTCCCTGTCCCAGTCAGAGGAAACACTGGTGAGCTACAGCGACTAACCAAAAGGTCAGGAGTTTGAATCCACCAGGTGCTCCTTGGAAGCTCTACGTGGCAGTTCTACTCTGTCCTACAGGGTCACTATGAGTCGGAATTGACTCGACAGCAATGGGTTTGGTTTTGGTTTTTGGTCCCAGTCAGAGCTGGACAACTTCAGGCCTCACCTGAGGGGCAAGCACCTAACCTGTGACAGAGGACAGACCAGAGGGACATTTCCTAAAAGAAGAGAGGAAGGGGCTAAGCTGAGCATACTGTTTCTTCTTCCAAACTCCCAGTCAGATAACTCACCTCTAGCCCTTCAGAAAGGAGCCCTGGTGATGCAGTTAAGAGCTTGGCTGCTAACTGAAATGTCTGTGGTTCAAACCCACCAGTGGCTCCATGGAAGAAAAGACCTGACGATCTGCTCCTATAAAGGTTACAGCCTAGGAAACCCTATGGGACAGTTCTACTCTGTCATACAGGGTCAGAGTCAACACAACAGCATACAAGCACTTCAGCGAGTGACTAAGAAGGGGTGGGGAGTGAGGCCAACAGAGATGGTGTTCCTGAAATCCTACCCATGGAAACAGGAGGAGTGGAGACTGAGTATTGTCCCTTAATACTCCACAATTCTTGTCCTATTATCTTAATTGGCCTTCTCCATTAGGCTTATGGTCTGGCAGGGGTGTGGCTGTGCCCCTTGGAGGGAGAGGAGAGGTCAGCAGTCTGTGAGACCCTTTTCCATCTTCATGAAGTCGTTCCCCCAGCAACAACCCCTACTCCTTTGTGGAAGGAGCCCTGGTGGCACAATGGTTAAGCATTCGGCTGCAAACCAAAAGGTTGGTGGGTTGAACCCACCCAGCAACTCTGTGGGAGAAAGACCTGGCCATCTGCTTCCATAAAAGATTACAGCCTAGAAAACCCAACTGGGCAGTTCTACTCCGTCACGTGGAGCCGCCACGAGTCAAAATTGAGTCGATGGCACCTAACAATAGCAACCAAAGCTCCTTTGTGGATCCTTCTGGAATCACAGTGGACAATTTAGGCTTTGTTCCCAGAAGGCTCTGAAATGACTCATAATATTATATTCATTAATTGACTTTAAGGATATTTTTCACCTAAGGCTCAAACTTTGCTTCCTGTTTTATTTCTCACTCTCAGATTTTGTTCAGCCATGTTGTCCAATATAAGTTATCAGAGGCCTGCAATGAGATTAACTGATAGTTTAAAGATAATTCAAATGTACTTACCAGATGAGAAATATAAATATGTGCAACATTTTAATATGACCCTCTATCCTATTTTAAAGTTTCATAGGGTAAAATAAAATAAAATATAACTAAACCTCCTCACCATTAGAAATAATTCAAAGTTCCAAATTCTTAGGTTAATACTGTTCTCTTCAGTTTTCTTATTCTGCTCACCTTAGCCAGAGGGTCTCATTCCAGTGTCTGGTTGGAGTTGGTTTTCCTTCAGCAGCTGCATTCTGGGCTGTCTCTATAGCACTGGAAGTGATTTCTTCAGTGCTTCACAGTTCATACTAGTCTTTCTCAACCACCCTTGAAAGGGTCCAGAGAGTTAATAAATCAGATATATAACATTATCACAGCACTACCCCTATATTCAGGAGCCCTGGTGGTGCAGTGGTTGAGCATTTGGCTGCTAACTGAAAGGTTGGTGGTTCGAACCCACCCATTGGCTCCACAGGAGAAAGACCTGGAGATGTGCTCCTGTAAAGATTCCAAAACCACCAAACCCATTGGCATCAGCCTAGGAAACACTATGGGGCAGTTCTACTCCGTCACATGGGGGTCACTCTGAGTCAAAATCAATTAGACAGCACCTAACAACAACAGCAACCCCTACATTCACAGAAAGGTAGCTCACAGAAAGCCAACCCTCGATCCCTAGGGCAGGGATTCCAGGCAACATTTTGTCCCAGGATCTGTAGTTAGGGTGGCCGGCCAAAGGCCTTACCAGACGCTCATCTGCATCAAAGAAAGAGGGTGGGTGGGGGATACTGGCTAGGTTAGAGTCCCGGCTGGATGTCAGTCAGTTTATTTCAGCTGCCTGAAGTCCACAAGGATTTGTGACCTTAAACTCACTGGGGGAAAGCATCCATTGTAGGTTCATTCTGGCACTATGTTTACCATATATGGGAGAAAAAAATGTCCTTTTTCTCAGAGAAGGGCGTCTGGTACATTTTCATCTTCTTTCAGAGTCAGGCTTTTACAGTGGTGGCAGCTCCTTCCCAGGGACTGGCTTGATTTGCCTTCTTTCCCTCCCAGCACATTCAAAACTTCTTAATTCCCACATCTCCTGTGAATGCTTTGTTTCTGCCACCCCAGGCTGAATTGCTTTGGGCTTCATGAAGTGACTTAAGGCATTCCGTTCCCCAGGTTCCCAAAGATTTCCCAGGAGCAATGCAAGCACATACAATTTTAAGGAATCAATTTCCAGATATTCAATTTTCATTCCTAAAATGGATCCTTAGAAATAATTCAATAATAATCTTTCTATTACTTTTGAAAAGAAAGGAATACTCTTCACCCATCCTATATCTTCTAGTGCACTACCCTGTCATGCACTTGGGGGGACTGGGGAATCAAACAAAGGAGAAGCCGTCATTAAAGATCCATAAAACCCTTAGGCTTCCAGGATTTCTTTCTGTTCTTTATACATATTTCTGTTGAGAGAGACATTAGAAATTTTATATTTTGCCCAGTGTAGGGATTTTCTGAATTCAGAGACATGGTTGTGTGTGTGTGTGTGTGTGTGTGTGTATGTGTGTGTGTGTGTGTATAGGTGTGTATAGGGGGTAGTTATGAACGTTTTCAATTTATCTGAACCCTTCCATCTCCATTATTCTCAAATGGTACATAGCTCTTGTGGAATATTCTCCATAGAGCAAAGCAGAGAGAACACTGGTGAGATACATTAAACACTAAAAAACAGCTTTTTGCACATTTTTAAATGCAAGCTATTCCTTTCAGCTATTTTTCATACTTATGCACGCATCTCTAGGATGTCATTAGCTAGAAAGAAAAGTGTCTTTGAAGAGCCAAAGACTCTAAAGGTTAGTGATTTCAATTCTTTTAAATGTAACTGGAATGTTTTCCAGAAAGACCAAATTTTTCAAGATGTATTGGATAAAATCCACATATAAAAGTTTTACATGATTTTTTTTGATATTTGGTGTACATTATTTAAGAAAGCAGTTAAAGACTATTTTGTCAAAATGTTTTATGAAATACTAATTCTTATTTCCTATTAACAAAAGATAAAATTAACTGCTGGCAGCTAGACTAATCAATTTTAGAAGTATTACCTTTTTATTTCTTTAAATACATAGAGACGTTTGATCTTGAGAGCTACTGAAATTAATTGAATCATTTCCGATTTTTTTATTCTCAGTTCTTATTTGATTATTCCCTAAAGCTGCACAGCTAAATTCAATACATATTCACAACTGTGTGCTGAAGGCATACTATTCCTTTTATCATATTCCTAGATTTATAATTAATCAACTTATAATTTTAGCTACATATTACTTTGCATTATTACAAATTCAGTTAATTATTTTATCTTGGTTTTATAATATGTAAAAATAAATCACTTTTTATTTTAGGTCTATATCATTTTAATATTGACAATTTGTAGCAATTGCCCATGGAAAATTAATTCCATAATTATTTGTCAGTGATTTTTAACATTTCTGGAAACACATATCAAAAAATATTTTTTAATTAAAAATGAAGTCAGGTCTTTATTGAGAGAAAGCAAGCCTGACTTGGCTGATTGGCTTGACTAAAAGGATTGTCTGCCAATTATATTTGCCAAAATACAGGGTGGATATTTTCCATAAGTAAGCTAAAACTGTAGCTTCAAGGTTTTGATAAAACATATTTGAGACACAAAAAATATTTTATTAAAAAATTTATTAGCAATGAAATTAATAATATTTTGATTTATCCAATTCTTTCTGAATAATCAGTATAACCCAAGGTGCTGTAAGTGAAAGAGTAATGGTTATAATTAATAGTCATTTGATAAGTCTTGGTAAAGAACTTTTGGAAGTCTTCCCAGAAACTGAGAAAGTGAATGAATGAGTTTAATGACTGGGTGACAAATGCTTTTGCAAGTCAAGTGGTTTCCAATTCTTTACTTTTACCAATTTAGAGGAGGACCAATTTAGAAGAGTTATCAACTGCCAAATCATTAAAAATAGTGTTTGATGATGGATTATGTATGATTATATAACTGAGAAGGTGTGCAAAGAGTTGAGCAACATAGTTATACAAATGTCTCCCATTCCCGTCTATGGATTTATGGGGAGATTTTTAGGGTTTACATTTAAAATACAAAATACAGTAATAATTCATATTCACTCATGGGCGCATGAATGAGTTAAAAAGGAAGTATAAAAAAGAGAAAAATCTCATTTATTTCATAAAGAGATATATTTACAATAGTTTAATTTTTATGATTTATAATTATTTACCAAAATTTGTAATCTATTTATATTGTTTTGACCAATTGTGCTGATAATAACTGTAGTAATAACTCAAATAAGATGAGATTTTTTTTTAACACTTGGAGCTTTAGAATCATAGGAAATAAAATAAAATTTCATGTTTCAATATACATACTTATGTATGATAAGGATGAGCAATAAAATACTTTAAAGCTTAAAAATGTATTACATTAAGATAAAATTCTGAGAGAATTGGATTTTGAGGGGGAATTGGATATAAACTCAAAGATTAAAAGAAAAGATACAAAATTTTTAAACATTAAAAAAGAAATTATTCATATACTTTTAAATGGATGTTGATGGTGCGAAATTGTTATGGTATTTAGATTCCATTGAATACTTCTGAAAGAGTGATGTAATGGCTTTATTTTATGGCAATATTTACAATCTGCTGGACATCACATCTTTTCCAGTTTTGTTCTTTAAATTAATGATGAAGAAACTTAGCTGTCAAATTAAAAATGTGCAGGTCATCGTGTATTTTTCAAAGTTCTTTTATGGCTAAATGATAAAAAAAACATGACATAAGATGTTGTTGTTAGGTGCTGTTGAGTCGGTTCCAATTCATAGCGACCTTATACACAACAGAATGAAACATTGCTTGGTCCTGCACCATCCTCACAATCATTGTTATGCTTGAGCCCATTGTTGCAGCCACTGTGTCAATCCATCTCATCTTCCTCTTTTTCAATGACCCTCTACTTTACCAAGTGTGATGTCCTTCTTCAGGGACTGGTCCCTTCTGATAACAGGTCCAAAGCACGTGAGCTGCAGTCTCACCATCCTTGCTTCTAGCTGTACTTCTTCCAAGACAGATTTGTTCCTTCTTCTGGCAGTCCATGGTATATTCGATATTCTTCGCCAACACCATAATTAAAAGGTGTCAACTCTTCTTCAGTCTTCCTTATTCATTGTCCAGCTTTCACATGCATATGAGGAATTGAGAATACCATGGCTTGGGTCAGGCATACATTAGTCCTTAAAGTGACAAGATACACAGGCATTTTTAGTTTTCTATCATGATAACTCTGTCCCTGACTAGTACTAGAGGATTGCTTAGGCCTAAGGCCACTGTCTTCTAGGGAAGGTTTCCTCCTAGTTTCTATACTTGCTGCATTTGAAGAATCACCCTTAGCAGATTCCTGAACCAAAGCAGCTATTGATGCTCTTGAAGCCTGGGCTTTTATGGGCCTAGTGAGGACCAGTCCCTCTGCCATGTGCTTCCTAGAACACTACCTTTTCACCTCTTTTGAATATTCCAGTCCTGAGTAGCATTTCTTTCTGTTGCATCTTTTTTTTTTTTTTTTTAGTAATGCACTATGCTTCCAATGTTCTATTTCCTTTTGTCAATCCTTTACTCAGGGAGATTCAACTGAATTTCTATCAGCTTAACCCACTTCTCATGTGGGTCTCTTTCTGTCTCTAACTTATAAAGTGAGTGTAACACTTAGCTGGATCTGAGTGCCCTCCCCACCCACCTTTTTGCTTCCCTTTGCTTTCTGGCACATTCTTTTGTTTTTCTAACAAACTCTACTAGATTATGAGATTTCCCTTATCAAGAGAGATGAAATCAGTTAAGTTCAGGGTCTGCCAAAAGCCTCTAGTTGTAAAAGATCTTGTCCACATTTACATCCCTAAATTTTATATTCCCATCCAGGAAGTATTTTTCCATCAGACCAGTAGCTAATCCAAGCTTGGATTCAATCTGTTATTAATTCATCTATCTCTTCTTCAGTACATCCAGTCTTTCTCTACCTTCCTTCAGAGTCCTAATTTATGATTTCTTTTCCTTTAGGACACAGATGATATATCTCTCTACTTCTAAAAACTTTCACCGGGAAACTTATCCAGTAATCCTTTGAATATTTCCTTCTTATCTCTTTAGTCTTTTCCTATGTTCTAGGACTCTGTTAATGCATAACAGACTACACCAACAACAACCTTTTTTTTTTTTTTTTAAAATATCTCTTGATTTTAAGGGTCAAGAATTTGTCAAGGCTTGGATGGGTGATTCTTATGTTCCATGCGGCATCAACAGAAGTTACTCAGTCGTATTCAGCTGGAAGACGGTCTTTGAAGTCCTAGACAGCTTCACTCATGTGTATGGTGCCTTGGAGGGGATGGGTGGATGCTGGCCTCAGCTGACAGTGTTGATCAGAGCTCTGGCAGGTGGTATCTCCAGCATTACGGTCTCAGGGTTATCAGACTTCTTATATGGCAGCTCAGGGATCCCGAAAGAGTGTTCCAAGAGGTCTGGGTGGAAGTTTCAAGGCTTCTGAAGACCTAGCTTTGAAAGAAGTCCTAGAACATCACTTCTGCCAAGTGCTGGTTTCTGTTGGTCAAGCAAGTCACTAAGGCCAATCCAGATTCAAGAGGAGGGGGATTAGAACCAACATCTCTATGAGAGAAGTAGCAAAGACTTTGTGGCCATCTTTAATCTACCACATTCTGTCAAATCTGCTCACATTTCACATAACCCCTTTGGCATACCTGGGCTGCTCCGTGTCTAACTATGGACTCTGTCTGAAGTTTTAGGAAGAGGCTTCGTATTATTTTCCTGACTTCTTCTGAGGAATTCATTTCAGGCTGCTCTTTGAGAGTTACCTCTCTTCTTCGGATAGATTTCATCAGGCCACAGTCACTCTTTCTATACAGAAGCATTTAAAAATAGAACCTCCTTTTCTAATTCATTATTTAGAGTAGTTAAACTGTGTGCATCTCCTTAATCCTTTTTCACCCCTTTCTCTTGGTTTTCAAGATCTTTTTTTTTTGGTTGTTGTTGTTTTGTTTTGTTTCATATCTGCCTAGTCTTTTAAGAAAATATTTCTGTCATTCAGCCTAATTAGTCTGTCTTCATTCTTTCAGCACTCTCCTCATAATACAGAGTAAAGCATATTTTGGAAACCTCTCCAATTCCTCCTTGATTTTCTGAACAAACTGGATTTTTAGAGACTGTGTTAATTTGAAGCAGACACCAAGATAGAATTAGGTAGGAAGTACCTGTGAAGGATAAAGGGAAGGAAGCAGGAGTAGGCATGGGGAGTCATGATGTAGGTCTGACATCAGAGAAAGAAAAGGGGGAAGGAAGAAGAATTGAGTAGGAAGAGACCCAGATTGAAGCACAGTTCTAGGAGAGTTTTGGCCAGGCTGACAGGGAATTTTCAAGCCAAAATCACCCTTTAGTGGAGTCCCCTGTCCCATAGCCATGGGCTTGCAGTATTACCCCTGCTGTGCTCAGTCACAGTTGAGGTTAGTTTAGGGGAAGTATGGTCTTGGCAAGAACACAGTGGTGGGCCCAGAGGGGCAACAGAAGGAGCTCTGGCTGCCGTGAGATAGAGTTTGTAGATGCTAATGGGAAGCCAGAGTGGAGAACCGCTATCCTGTTTGGAGAGAGTTGCTAAAGAGGCTGGATGGTCTAATATTAGCAGATAATTGCAAAAGACACTGGCTTTGAATTGTTTAATGTAATACTAATTTGCTTCAAGTACAAACACTAATCAGGAATATTAGGTAATTATCATTTAGGTACAGGACCCCAATATACGAAATCTGCATTTTCATGTAAGTATTAGTATCACATGTGTATCTGCTTACGATAATGCAGAGGAAGGATTCTAAGAAATCTGTTCATTACAGAGATGTGTAGTGACAAATCTCAGTGCTTGTGTGAGGCTCCCATCTCCACTAGCCCAGGTGAGATCCTGTTTATACTGAAGGAGATGGATTCACTGATCTTTGAAAACAAGAGTCAGGCTCCAACTCTGCCCTGTACCACATATGTGACCTCGGCCAACTTTCTGTGTCTCAGTTTCCTCAACGGTGAAATGAGATTTGGACAAAAGATTTTCTGTGGGTCCTTTCATCTCTGATGTATTGTGATATTTAGGGCCTTGAAGCTTTAAATTCAGCCTTTCATCTCATATCTTCTCAAATGTATACTTGTGGAAAAGATGCTTACAACTTTTCTTTGTCAGAGCTCTGATTCACTGAGACATATCTGAGGTGTAATTACTGTATATATGTACTGTATATACTGTATATATGTGTACAGAAATTAACATGAAATTATTCTCAGACATAAATGGTCTAATATTAGCAGATGATTGCAAAAGACATTGGGTTTGAATTGTTTAATGTAATGCTAATTTACTGCAAGTACAAACACTAATCAGGAACATTAGGTAATTATCATTTAGGTACAGGACCCCAATATATGAAATCTGCATTTTCATGTAAGTATTAGCATCACATGTGTATCTGCTTATGGTAATGCTGGGGAAGGATTCTAAGAAATCTGTCCATTACAGAGAAGTGTAGTGACAAATCTTGGTTATTCATTTTACCTTTTGTTGAATCCCTTACAAGAGGCATCTATCAAATCTTAGGGAATAATTTTTATATTTCAAGTAGTTTGATTAAATGAGACTTAGGGAGTTTATTTCAGTTACCCAAGATCAGAAAATAATAGCTGCTGATAATTTTATTTTGCTTCCATGTGGCTGGTATTTTTCTAAGACCTTTACATATGTTGGCAACCATAAAAGATGGACAAGACCATCTTAAAAGATAGACACTGTCATTTCCACCATTTACAGATGAGGAAACTGAGACATAGAAAGATACTTGCTTAAGTTACTTATTCTAGGGCACATAAAAGTGGGAGATCCAGGATTTGAACCCAGGCATTCTGGATCCAGAATACATACTTTTAACCAGCGTTGATATAAGTAATCTCAATTCTGTTTGTATGTTCCTCCTTTTATCATCAATAGTGTGTTAAAAGTAAAGCAGGACTAAATCTCCTGATTTCCTTTCTAGTGTCTTTTCCATAACACTGGAGTTAATTAAAATTAAGTCAGTTTTAATGACTTTATATAAACATGGCAAATGAAACTGCACAGGTGGCTGTTCAGAGCACCCAGCCCTGGAGGTCTTACTATCTTGCATGATGCTCTCAAAGGCAGCTTTTCCCAATCTATATCTCTAGGCCTCCCTGGAGAAATTTGAGCAACAGGCATTAATTAGCAGGTAGGAATCATTTATGATCAATGAGTCACATGTTCCAAAGAAAAGGGCTGGTTATGAAGTGGTTTCAAGAGACATGAAAAGCTTTTTCCCAGAAATAAGCCAAACTCTTCCAGGAATAATTGTTATATTTTATATTTGTTAATGAATCTCACATTGGCTTTCCTGGGCCTCCCTGGGTCCTCCGTTCAGTCATTCCCAGCCACTCTTACAACCAGCCTTAGATCCCTCAGCTTCAATCAGTGTGGCATTCATCACTGAGTTACCCACTCTTTGACAGGATTCCCAGGGTTGCTATTCTGGCCTGGCTATACAACCAATACAGGAGCCCTGGTGGCGCAGTGTATTAAGAGTTCAGGCTATAACCAAAAGGTTGGCAGTTCAAATCCACCAGCTGCTCCTTGGAAACCCCATGGGACAGTTTGAATCTGTCCTATAGGGTCGCTATGAGTTGGAATCGACTCAACGGCAACAGGTTATACACCCAATGAGGAGCCCTGGTGGTGCAGTGGTTAAAGTGCTTGGCTGCTAACCAAAGGGTTGGCGGTTCGAACCCACCAGCCTCTCTATGGAAGAAAGACATGGCAGTTGGCTTCTGTAAAGATTTACAGCCTTGGAAACACTATGGAACAATTCTACTCTGTCCTATAGAGTTGCTATGAGTCGGAATCAACTCTTTGGCCCTGGATTTGGTTTGGTTTTTTGGAATACAACCAACACAAATGTCCTCCAGTTAGTAAGCTCCTGCAGAGTGCTTCTTTTGACTCAACTCTTGAACCTATTAGCCCAACTGGAATTCACCATTGGCTAATAACCATCTAAAATGAGCAAATTCTTTGGTTATATATGTAGCAACTCATTGGTTTTCAACCGATGGATTGTTTATTTAACCTACGGTTTCTATTCTCATTAGGAGTCAGTAGCACAACAAAATGGTATTTGCTATTTGCTGAGCCCATCAATGTTGAAAAGTGATTTTCCAACTAACTGAAGCAGGGAAAATGTCTTGTCTGTGCCTCAGGGTTTTGAAATTGTCCCATATTTCTGAAAGGTAGTTCAGACCTCACCCTGACTTTCCCTAAGGAGCGCAGAACCTCATTGTACCCTCACAGTGGCGCTGGGGATGGGGCAGGATTATACATTCCACAGGGCAATTAGGGGCCAACTGGTATTCCTCAATGCAAGATGAGCAGAGAGTATATGGGGGTGAATAACCAGCAGATCTGTGCTCTTTTTTCTTAGGCACTGGTAAGGAAAATTGATGCTTCGGACAATATCTACACTACGGAGTCCACCACAGGGAACCTTTTCAGCCTGACACAGGAGGGGGCACCCTTGTGCCGCATAATAGCCAAGGTGAGCTTCACGATTAGGGGCCAAAATGGCAGTTTTGGGGAGAGTGACAAGAAGCTTGTTCAGTGGGAACACCTGGTTCAGGAGGTCTGTAACTGCTGTAGCATTAGTTTGCTGTGTGACCTTGGGAGAGTCACCTCCCTTCTCTGGGCATTGTTGTCTCCATTTTTAATAGGTGACTAGCCCCTCTGATTTAATTTCCCATTCAAGACAAAAAGCTGGTGCCCCCAGAGTCTCTATTAGCTTTCCTCATGTGGTATCTTATAAATGTCAACTCCTCCTTCCCCATTGGAGCCCTGGTGGCACAGTGGTTAAAAGCTCGGCTGCTAAACAAAAGGTCAACAGTTTGAATCCACTAGCCACTCCTTGGAAACCCTATGGTGCAGTTCTACTTGGTCCTATAGGGTTGCTATGAGTCGGAATTGACTTGATGGCAGCGGGTTTCCCCATTA
>NW_004443942.1:7424731-7426657 GCF_000243295.1 Trichechus manatus latirostris
TAGAGCAGTGGTTCTCAAAATTTATTATCCATAAGAATCACCTGAGGATCTTGTTAAACTTTAGATTTTGATTCAGTATATCCAGGTGGAATTGCAAATTTTCAGCAGGGGTTCAAACCGGAATGAACCGGTTAGAAGCCCGGTGCTATTTACTTCACATACATTATTTCTTTTAAGTCACACAATAACTCTATGAAGTAAGTACCATGCTGTTCCCATTTATAGTTGAGGAAATGGTTTAAGGACCTTATCCAAGGTCACACAGCTGATAAGGAGTGGAGTCAGAATTAGAACATAAATCTCTTTAGAGTTCTTGATCCTAAAGCCCATAGTGGTAACTTCTGGTTCTATTTTTGACCCTTTAGGCTGTCAGAACAAAGTATGACTCAGAAGTTCTCAACCCCTGAATTGAATTGCTAGGGAGCTGTAAAAATTTTTTCGGATTGTGATTTAATCGGTTTGAAGTGGCTCCTGCAGTAGGCATTTTAGTTTTCCAGGTGATTCTAATGTGCTGCTTGGGTTGAGGACTGCTGCACTCTTTGGGAGTCGTTTAGGTGCAGTTTAACCTGAAAAACTTGTGGTGGTGTTGGGGTGAAGGACAGAGAGGATAGCATCCGCTCTGCTCTCTCCAAGGATTCTGTGACTTAATCATTCGGCATGGTCAAGGTGTTGACTTTGCAGAGGCCTGCCTTGGTGCTGTGAGGAAACAGAGAACTACCCCAACCCCTGGGCTGAAACTGGTTCAATATCATTTTAATAACCAATTCCAAACAGAAATAAACTGAATTACTTTTGGAACGAGAACGATTTTTCTCTTTTAAAGTGAGTTGTAAACACTGACTGTGTTGGGCTCCAGGTGTGGATGTGAGGCAGGAAGGGGCAGGGACATCTAGGGCCCAGCAGTGTTCTATGTTTTGGAAAGAATAGGCCTTAGAAGTTTCCTGGGAAGGAAAATCTGAACTCTTGGTGTCTGTTCCAGGGCCCGGGCACTCCAAGGCCTGGTCTCCATGTGCTGCTTGGTGTAGACGTGCCTACTATCTGCTGCACGTGTCTCCATTCCCAGAAAGCAGAGGCAGCACACATTTGAGTTTAATCACAAGATGATGTTTGGCCTCCTGCAGAGTTAGTCTCTTCTGGGGACTTGAATTTACCACTGTTAAATATTGATCCCAGATATTTCCAGTGGGAGGAAGAAGAGGAGAAAGGTCTGGGCTGGAGACCAGGAGGACAGCTCTCATCCCAGCTCTGCTGTTAGCTCACGGTGGGACCTCAGGCAGGCCACTTGGGTATTAGCTCCCCCTTTTTGACCTGAGAAGGTTGGGCTACAGGATAACGAAGAGACTTTCCAAATTTGTAATGCTGCTTGACTTTCCTGGTGATTTTATGGGGAATGCAAGGATGCAATTTTACTTTTAGCCTACCCCATTTTTAAACAAAAGGCAAAGGTGGGCGATTTCCCACATTTAGTCATCACTTCCTCCATTTCTGTCTACAAGCACCTCACCAGTTCCACCCCCTCCTCAACTACTCTACTACTCCTCTCTGTTCCCTACACATCTGCCCGGGACCTGACCTCTCAAGAACCATGACCAGTAGCTATTTACAGACTTGGGACAATTCTTTGCGTGTACATGGGTTACACCTCACCAAAGACTGCCCAAAGGAATACATGTGTCTCCTTGAATAATAAGTTTTCTACTTACTGGTTTCTTCCTACGTGCCAGGCCCTGTGCCGTGCACTTTACACACAGTTCCCGTATCTTGTCTACATGCAACCCTCTGAGATGGGTATCAGTAACCCTGTTTGCAGATAAAAAAGCCATAACTCAGAGTGGTTAAACAACTCGAGCAGCTGACACTTGAAACCAGGTTTGTCCAGCTCTGGAGTCAATGCTCTTTCCAGCTCACCAGCTCAATTAGCTAAGA
>NW_004443942.1:7427730-7428870 GCF_000243295.1 Trichechus manatus latirostris
ATTCCCATTAAAATTTTTTATTGTGTTTTAGGTGAAAGTTTACAGTGCAAATTAGTTTCTCATTCAAAAATTTATACAAATTGTTTTGTGACATTGGTTGCAATCCCCACAATGTGCCAGCACTCTTCCCCTTTCTCTTTACACCTTGAGTTCCCTGTGTCCATTCCACCCAGTTTCCTGTCCTTTCCTGTCTTTTTGTCTTTGTTTTTGGGCAGGTGTCACCCATTTAGTCTCATATACTTGCTTGAACTAAAAGCACGTTCCTCATGCGTGTTATGGTTTGTTTTATAGGCCTGTCTAATCTTTGGCTGAAAAGTGAACTTTGGGAATGGCTTCAGTTCTGAGTTAGCAGGGTGTCTGGGGGCCATAATCTTGGAGGGTTCCTCCAGTCTGTGTCAGACTAGTAAATGTGGTCTTTATTTGTGAATTTGAATTTTGTTCTACATTTTTCTCCCGCTCTGCCTAGGACACTCTGTTGTGATCCCTGTCAGAACAGTCAGTGGTGGTAGCTGGGCACCATCTATTTCTTCTGGGCTTAGGCTGGTGGAGGCTGCGGTTCATTAGTCCTTTGGTCTAATATTTTCCTTGCATCATTGATTTTCTTCATTCTCCTTTGCTCCAAACGTGATGGGACCAATACATGTATTTTAGATGGCTGCTCACAAGCTTGTAAGACGTCAAATCCTACTCACCAAGGCAGGATGTAGAACATTTTCTTTATGAACTATGTTATATCAGTTGACAGAGGTGTCCCTGAGACCTTGGTCCCCAGCCCTCAGCCACCCAGTAACTCAGTCCCTCAAGGTGTTTGGATGTGTCTAGGAAGCTTCTATGACTTTGCCTTGGTCAAGTTGTGCTGACTTCCTCTATATTGTGTGTTGTCTTTGCCTTCACCAAAGTTACCATTTATCTGTTATCTAGTTAGTGATTTCCCCTCCCTACCCCTCCCCTCCCTTCTAACCATCAAAAATTGTTTTTTTTGTTTTTTTTTTTCTGTGTGTAAACCTTTTCTTGGGTTTCTGTAATAGTGGTCTTATACAATATTTGTCCTTTTGTGGTTGACTTATTTCACTAAACATAATGCCCTCCAGATTCATCCATGTTGTGAGATGTTTTGCAGATTCATCATTGTTCTTCATC
>NW_004443942.1:7440504-7441698 GCF_000243295.1 Trichechus manatus latirostris
TACCAAATCAACTACCCCAGAAGGAAGTAGGAATATAAAAGTTAGAGATCATTATTAGCTGATTATGTCAGAAATGATCAGCTCCCCCAGAGTTGGCACCTTCACACCTTCAACTTGGTCTCTAGTGATCAGCAGCAAAACTGTTAGAATGAAAAGGACCCGTGAGTCCATCTTTGAAGGGTAGAGGGGAAGGGGAGGGCAGGGCGCAAAGCGTATCAGCATATCAACTAAGTAAGTGATGCCGATTATTCTTGGGTCAGCCCCAGGGAAGATCACATAGTAAGGTCATGTGTCATTTTTCTTTTTCTTGGCAGGAAGGTGGGGTTGTAGCACTTTTCAAGGTCTGCCGGCAGGACAGTTTCCGATGCTTGTATCCCCAGGCGCTCCGCACGCTGGCCTCCATATGCTGCGTGGAAGAGGGTGTCCACCAGCTGGAGGAGGTAAGGGTGCAGCTGACAGGATGGGCAGAGCCTGGGAGCCTGGAACCAGGCTGGGAGGTGGAAAAAGACCTCATTATGGCCATCTGGGCCTCTTCATTGAGCAAGTCCCCTGAGTGCCTCCTTTTCCCAGTCACCAGGCATTATTCCGATGGGGCTGCTGAGATCTTGACTGTGTGAGTCAGTGAAGAGGTGAAGGGGGCAGGGACTGACAAGCCTGACCAGGAGAGGCAGAGCCCAAAGGGGCACTCAGTACTTCCTGGATGGGGTGACCAATAGGGATTGTCAAATAAGGGAGTCCAGTGGGTGGAACAGAGCAGGAGGCAGGCAAATCGGGTTGGGGGAGTGGTAGTGAGGATCATGGTTATTGGTCCTTCACTCACAGCAGGACCCTAGCAGAAAGAAGAGGATCCAGCTCCTTGGGGGACAGAACAGACAAGAATAGGGTGGGCACTGGGTGCTTGGCAAGCAGAGTAGTCCCTCCTCCAACCTCCTAACTAAGGACTAGAGGGCTTGGATGAGGAAAATGGAAACCTAAGTCCAAAAGTATGCTGGGTCAGTATGTCATGGGAGTGAGTTAGGGGTTAGAGAAGGAATGCAGTGATGTGATTGGCCCCCACTGCCTCAGGTCAAGCCCAATCAAGGGCAACACAACTACGGGCAGTCCCTGGATTAAGAATGCTCGATTTACGGACAACTCGTTCTTGCTCTTTAATAGTATGTAAATTTGCCCTAACTTTGAAATGATTGAACCAAT
>NW_004443942.1:7443595-7445247 GCF_000243295.1 Trichechus manatus latirostris
TCTCAGGCAGTTCAAGCGACTTGCCTACATTGCATAGTAAGTGTTGGAGTCAGAAGTTGGACCCTATCAGCCTGACTCCAACACCCCTTCTCTTTCCAGTCTACCACACTGCCTTACAGATCTAATGGGTACTCTCAGGGTGCTGACAAAGTCTTTGCAATTTCACTAGGCCCTGGACAACCTTGCTGCTCTTGGCCGGTGTCCTACACCCCAACCCCTGAACTGGTGTAGGGGATGGTATTCTTACCTGGGCAGCATTCCCCTGCTCCAGGTCAGCTTGCTTTCAATACACAGACACTCATGAAACACCTCCTCTGTGTTAGATCCTGAGTCTTGGCCTGAGAAGGGCTTTCTGGTGGCCTGAAATAGTAGCTACACAGTAAAGCAGCTGGAGAGTTTGCAAAGTGACTCTGCATGCATTCCAGTTACATTCGATCCTCACCTCAAGTGTGCAAGCATCCACACTGCATAGATGAAGAAACTGAAGTGAAATGGCTTCTTGCACAGACTCACACAGCTTGTAGTTCATTAATTCAGCAATTATTTGTGGAGTATCTGCTATTTGCCAGGCACCATTTTAGGTGCTTGGTGTAGACCGATGAACAAAACAGACAACCCCTTGTCCTCATGGAGATTACGTTCTAGTGTAGAGGTTGGCCAGCTATGGCTTGTGGGCCACATTCAGCCTGTTGCCTGTTTTGGTACTGCCCGTGAGCTGAGAATTTTTTCTTCCATTTTTAAATGGTTTAAAAATAATCAGAAGAAGAATAACCATTTGTGTCACATGAAAAATTATGTGACATTAAAATTTTGAGGTCCATATAGAGTTCTATTGAAACACAGCCATGCTCATTTGTTTATGTACATCTACATCTGCTTTCACTCTAAAACAGCAAAGTAGTTGCAACAGAGACCAAATGGCCCACAAAGCCAAAGATATTTACTATCTAGCCCTTTGCAGAAAATACATGCTGACTCCCTGTTTTACCAAGTAATGAGGACACCAGGACAATGATAATAACTAACATATACTGAATACTTAAGGAGTCACCGTGGTGCAATGGTTAAAGTGATTGACTACCAACCGAAAGGTCAGCAGTTCGAAACCACCAGTAGCTCTGCGGGAGAAAGATGTGGCAGTCTGCTTCCGTAGAGATTTACAGCCTAGGAAGCCCTATGCCGTAGCTATGAGTCGGAATTGACTCGACAGCGATAGATTTGGGTATTTAATACTTGGTTTGGGCAAACACTTGGCTATGCCTCTCCTTTTATTATGCCATATAATCCTCACAGCAACTACATTCCATTGGAGCTGTTATTATCCCCTTTGTTCACAGAAGAAGAAAGGGAAACTCAGAGAAGTGAAGCCACTTGGTCAAGAGCACACAGCTAATAAATGACTGAGCAGTAATTTAATTTCAGCCCAGCTGACGCCAGAGCCAGCCTGGGCTATTAACCACTATGCAGACCTAGACTCAAAATCAGATATTGTGAGGTGAATATCCACATTCTTTCTTTCCACATGAAGCTGCTTCCAAGAAGTTGTGAGAAACTCTATAGACACCTGGGGGGCAGGGCCTTCAGGTCCTCTGGGCTCGCCCAAGCCCACTCACCTGCCTCAGCCCAGGTTCATCTGAGCCACACTCTGTGAT
>NW_004443942.1:7446105-7457411 GCF_000243295.1 Trichechus manatus latirostris
ACGTCATAGTATGTGCCTCATAGATGGTCAGAGAATAATGGATGTAAAGTATCTCATGTTGTACTTGGCACTCAGTAGGCATGGAATACATTGTAACTATTGTCCTTGGTGCTGTTGATTCAAATTCTGACTCATAGCAGCCCTATAGGATAGAGTAGAACTGTCCCATAGTGTTTCCTAGGTTGTAATCTTTATGGAAGCAGATCTCCATGTCTTTTCTCCCATGGAGCCCTGGTAGGTTCAAACTGTCTACCTTGGAGTTAGCAGTGTGCTTAACCACTGTACCAAGTAGGGGATAATAGTGGTTCATTGATAAAATTCTCGCCTTCCATGCAGGAGACCCGGGTTGGACATCTGGCCAATACACCTCATATACAGTCACCACCCATCTGTCAGTGGAAGCTTGAATGTTGCTATGATGCAGAACAGGTTTCAGTGGAGCTCTCAGACTAAGACAGATTAGGAAGAAAGGCCTGGTGATCTACTTCCAAAAATCAGCCAATAAAAACAATATGGATCACAATGGTCCAGTCTGAGTCTGGTCCAACAGATTCAGAAACTGTGTTCCCTCAGCTAATGAATATAAAACTTGGATTCAAACCCAAGTCTGGCTGGTTTTCAAACCCCTGCTTTTCACCCTATGCTACCCTGGGAAGGAAGTCCCTGGGGGGTGCAAATGGTTAACGTGTTGGCTGCTAACTGAAAGGTTGGAGGTTTGAGTCCACCCAGAGGTGCCTCAGAAAAAAAACACCTGGTGATCTACTTCTGAAAAGTCAGCCATTGAAAACCCTATGGAGCAAAGTTCAGTTCTGACACGTGTGGTCACCATAAGTTGGAATAGACTTGAAGGTATCTGGTTACCCGTGAAACACTGTCTCTTCTGAGGTGGGTGCTGCAGGGAAATGACTCCCTGGGATCCAGGCTCTGGATGTTGGCCTGAGTTGGGGGAGACATGGGTACCAGTGGAACAGGGGCTGGAGGGAGCAAGCTATCAGCACACAGCCAAGGAGTCCAGAGTTGGCTGAAGGGCCTTTCAGGGATCCATTCTTTCCGTTCAGTGGGCTTCTACAGAGATCTGGTTCCTTCCCTGGATGAACAAGCTTCAAGGAACCTGTCCTCCCTTCCCTGTGGACAGCAGATGCACCCCTCTCAGGAGACATGCACCCCTCATTCCCTGGGCCCCAAGACTAGGGCCTCAGCAAGAGAGGCAAGCAGATATGTGCCCTGCCTCCCAGGGAGGCAGAACAGGGAGAAGCCCAGTAGTACAGACAGTGGGGAGGGTTGTCACATGGCCATCAGAGGCTAGCGGCATCACCCCTGCCAGGCTGGGTTGCTGGCGAAGGCAGCAGCAAGGGGGCAGTGGAGGTGGGCCGAGAAGGGCCATGAAGGGGTCCCAGGCAGGCCAGGGGACAGAGTTCTCCAAGGAGCAGAGGGCCACCACAGCTGGGGAGTCGGTCTGGGGACTCTAAGTCCTTTAAGAGCTCTGTGTTCAGCAAGTTGGAGGAGCCTAGAGAAGGTGGCAGCATACCGTGGACCCCACTTCAGAAAAGACCACAGGAAGAGAATGAGGACCCCAGAGCCACACAGGCCAATGGGAGCAGATATTCCCAACTGTCTCTGGGCAGCCAGGGTGACCCAGCCTTCCCTGAACAGGTCAGGGCAACTTTCCTGGACAACTGCCCTGAGAAGGTGGACTGGCATTTCCAAGCAGGGGACTGCAGGGTTTGGAGGAAGCCCAAAGGGGGCTAGGGAGCTAGGCACTTCTCTGAGTCTCGTTTCCTCTTCTGTAAAACGGGGATGGCATCTGCTTCTCGGAGCCACTGGGACGGTGCAGTGCAACCAAGTGAGTGGTTCCCAGCATGGTGCCTGTGTTCAGGGAACACTCTGCCTGTGCTCACTTCCTGTTCCTCTCCCTGGCCAGCTTGTCTCCACCTTTTCAGACTGGTCTGGAAAACCCCGAATTGCCCCCAAAGAACCTGAGTACTGGGGATTTTGCAAACGCCCGGGCAGAGTTCTGAGTGGCTGAAGGGAAGGTCAGGGCACTGCACGTGCAGGGGCTGGGATGGGGCCTGCAGGGGGCTGCAGACTGGAGCTGGAGTAGGGGCTGGCTGGTGAGGGGCTGAGGGCCATAGGGAGGGAGGTGGGTCAAAGCCCAATGCTCAGACAACCTCGGGCAACCTCCAGGACAGTTTCAATAATTGCCTTTTCCAGCCTCAAGACCAGAGACAATCTGGTGTTCAAAAGAGCTTCTATTTATTTCCACCCCCCTCCCCATTTTATTTTATTTTTTAAATAAGGAGTTTACCCTGTGCTAGAAGCCAAGGGAAGAGTTTAATGAAAATCGATGGAGGAATTAAAGACAAGCAGGGGGAGGGGAGAGGGCTGAATCTCGAGTCCAAGGAGAAAATCACCAGTCGTGAGGGGGTGAGGAGGAGAAAATTGCTGCCTGTCTCCATGCAACTCCCTTATCCTCCCCTAACCTCTAACTCACCTCCACCCCCACCCCCCATTTCCTGAGACAGTTGCTAGGGGTAGATTTGCCCTGACATCTGAAGGGCAGACGGGTCTAGAGAAGATATGGAGACAGGGAAGTGTGGACCCCGCTGGTGAAGAGACCCTGGGGCGGGGGGTGTGCAAGGGGTGTGCAAAGCTCCAGCTGCTTGTTTTCAGGAGTCTCTCTCCACTGCCTGCTCCTGTAGGGTGACAGATGATCAGAAACTGGTAATATCTGCAAAAACTTTAATCAGTTTTTCTTACCCTTTTGCTTGTTTGACTCTCACAATCATTTTGCAAAGGGTGAGGTGGCCACCCCCATTTTACGGCAGAGGAAGTTGAGGCTGGAAGGGATAGAGACACTGGAAGGGACAGAGCTGGGACTGAGAACCCTACTTTTATTGCTCTAGGCACAGATAGGTTCAGTTTGCTACGTCCGTCCCCTCCCCATTAGGTGAAAGGGGCCTAAGTATGCAGACCCCAGGGCAAGGCAACTACACCATCTTGGTTGAGTCAGTTCTAGTGTAAAAGAGAGGCTGGGTGGGGAGAGAGGGGCTTAGGAATGCCAGCCAAGAAATCTGCTTAATTTGACTTGTAGCCCCCTTCTTTCTCTAGGGGGAGCCTGTCAGAGAGGTAGAGAGAATGTGTCTGAATGGAGGTCCCACATGCTTCTCCCCATCCCCTTTGGGGTTCACCTGGGCTTATCAGGTCCCCCCACACCCACTTGCCCAGGCGCTGGGACTGGGAACTGCCCTGGGACTGGGCTGGGGCTGTGCAGAGAATCTGGCTCCAGGTCAGCTGGACTCTGGCTGACCAGCAGAGAGGAGTGGGGGCTGGAGGAGGGGAGGGCGCACCTCCCCAACCCTGCAAGGGAGACGTATCTGTAACTGAGCCCTCCCAGAGGGCACCAGACTCCTTTACATCCCCAAATTTCCCACCTGTCTATCTGCCTTGAGGGTAGGGATGTGGAGGCTTAAAGGAGACCAGATGTAAACCCCACTGCCATCGATTCTACCTCATAGAGACTCTATAGAACAGAGTAGAATGGCCCCTTAGGGTTTCCAAGGCTGTAATCTTTATGGAAGCAGACTGCCACATCTTTCTCCCGCCCAGCAGTTAGTGGGTTCGAACCCTCCAGCTTTCGGTTAGTGGCCTAGCGCTTTAACTACTGTGCCACCAGGGCTCCTTAGGTATAAGAGGCCGGAACAAAATCAAACACATTGTCCTCCCCTCTCCTCTTCCCGTGAGGCGCCAGGCTGAGATTACGGGACAGTACTGACCAGACAGAAGGAAGGGCCTACTGGCTCGAGGCTGCACCCTGCAAGGTCCATTCTGAGTTTGGCGAACTGCTGGCCTGGATCAGCCCCACGGGTTGGGTACCTAAGTTCAGCAACCAGCAAAGGCTTGGGCTTTGGCATCTGGTTCCCGATGCGCTGTGCAACAGCGGCCCCTGGTGGACAAGACTGGGAGAGGCAGCTGCAGCCTCCCCAGGCTGCTTGGGCGGGTTGCTTTCTCATGGAGCTGGTGAGGCTACAGGAAAGCTGCAGTGCATCTGGACCAACCATTTTGTGTGTGTGTGTGTGTGTGTGTGTGTGTGTGTGTGCCCCACTGCAGAATGAGGATAGAGGCCCAGAGAGGTGAAGGGACAGGCATGCCCACATTCCCACTGTGAGCTGCAGGGCTGATACCTGAATGCAGGCCATTTGACTTCACTCAAATACAGCCTGGCAGGGCGTCTGTGAGCAGTTTCCGGACCTAGTGGCGGGAAGGGCTGGGGACCAAAAACATTGTAAGGTCCCCTCAGTAAGGGCAGACTGGCTAGAAATCGTTATATGGGATTTTCCCTAGCCCCCTTTTGCACCACCTGGCTTTGGTAATTTGGACTGGCTTCCCTTCCCTCCCTCTAACTCCTGTGACCTTGAGCCCAAGTCTAGAAAGGCTGGCAGACCTAGATGAGTTCTATGAGTCAGCCTGGGACAAGTCAGATGAACAGAAAGCATTTGAGCATGGCCATGCCTTCTGGGTAGGGGCTCCCACGGAGAGGGTTACTGGAGAGAACCTGGGGTCAGTCCTTTTTCTGCTACTTGTCTTAGTTATCTAGTGCTGCTATAACACAAATACCACAAGTGGATGGCTTTAACAAAGAGAAATTTATTTTCTCTGAGTCTAGGAGGCTTGAAGTCCAAATTCAGGGTGCCAACTCCAGGGGAAGACTTCCTCTCTGTCTTGGTTCTGGAGTAAGGCCCTTGTCATCAATCTTCCTCTGGTCTAGGAGCTTCTCAGTGCAGGGACCCTAGGTCCAAAGGGCACGTTTTGCTCTTGGCACTTTCTTGGTGGTATGAGTTCCCCCTGTCTCTCTGCTCACTTCTCTCTTTTATATCTCAAAAGAGATTAAGACACAACCTAATCTTGTAGATTGAGTCCTGCCTCATTAACATAACTGCCTCTAATCCTGCCGCATCAACATCGTAAAGGTAGGATTTATAACACATAGGAAAATCACATCAGATGACAAAATGGTGAACAATCACACAATACTGGGAATCATGGCCTAGCGAAGTTGACACACATTTTTGGGGGACACAATTCAATCCATGACACTACTGAACACGAGGAAGTTTCCTAATCCCTGTGTGCCTTGATTTTTTTCATTTGGTGGAGGTGCCTCTTCTGCTGCTGTCATATGCCATATGAAGTAATTTTGGAAGACATAATGTGATGAACAAAAGTTAGAGGGTATTGAGCTGACTGGGCTGAGAACTCTTCTCTGTGGTGTAAATGGTTAACATACTCAGCTGTTAACCAAAATGTTAGCAGTATGAGTCCACCCAGAGGCACCTTGGAAGATAGGCCTGACAGTCTACTTCTGAAAAATCAGCCATTTAAAACCCTATGAGGCATGGGTCTACTCTGACACATGAGGTCACCATGAGTTGGAGTCGACTTGGCAGCAACTGACTTTTTTTCTAAGGGGTTGGGTGTGTGCTTCAGGGGGTAGGGTTCCTGTAGAAGTTGTCAGAGGAGAGGTTGGCACCTTTCCCTCCCCGTGAGTTCATAGATGGAGCCCTGTGGTTGAGAACCCAGAGTGTGTGTGTGTTTATGTGTGCGCTCACGTGTGTATGTGCGCACATGTGTACATGTGTGTACGTGTGTATGCCTGCATGCATGGGTGTGGGTGTGGGTGTGTGTGTGTGTGTGAGAGAGAGAGAGAGATGGAGGTAAGGAGTATCAGGCTCTGCAGGGCAAAATGTTAGTCAAAGTGCAGTTTCCTGGATGTACGCAGGGTAATCTGGTGACAGAAGAAAATATATAGGAAGTTCATCCTGAACATGGCACTTGGGCTGGGGAGATGGCAAGCTGTGCCACAGGGAAGAGAGGGATGAGCTGCAGAAGTGGGTGTTCTAGCCATCAGCACCAACTTCCCCTTGGGCTTCTGGAGTGAAGGGAGTACCATTGTGGAGTGGAGTGGAGGAAGGGAGTTTGTTGGGCCAGGGAGAAGAAACAGTGAGGAGACTGAGAGGATGGCAGAAGGTGGAGGGTTGAGGGTAGAATTTGACTAGGGAGGATCCACTTCCCGGGACCAACCTTGCACTGACAACAGGACAGCCCTCCAAGCACAGAGCTGGAAGCAGTGTCATTGCCCCCTGATAGCAAGTGATGGATCCTCTGGTCACACACAGACCAAGAGAGACAGGGAGATGGAAGGATGCAGAGAAGAGGCATACGGAAGGAAGGCAGATACAAGGGGAGACAGAAGGACATGCATGGATAATGAACACACAGTTTTTGAATGAGTGTTTCATTCCCCCTTGAGTTGGCTTTGAAAGTACAAATTAAGTTGTTTGCAGATTGTGAGAACTGGACAGGCTGCTTGTGACCTAGTTGGGTGTATAGTGATATCTCATTATGCTTTTAATTTTTATTTTCCTGATAAATAATGCTTTTGAGCATTTTTCATAGGCTTATTGACCATTTTGTGAAATGTCAGACTTTTGCGTATTTTTAAAATGCAGGTTGTATATCTTTTTCTTATTGATTTATAAACTTTAAAAATAGATTCTAGATACAAATCCTTTGTCAGAGATACATATTGAGAATATATATTCTCAGGCTGTGGTTTGCTTTTTCATTGTCTTAATAGTGTTTTTTAATGAACAGAAATTCTTAATTTTGATAAAATCTGATTTATCAATGTTTTCTTTTATATTTAGTGCTTCTTGTGTTCATTTGAAGAAATCTTTGTCTTCCCCAAGATCATGAAGGTTTTCTCCTATGAGCTTTATTGTTCTACCTTTCACATTTATGATCCATTTCAAAGTAGTCTTTGTTTATGATGTGAAGTAGGGTTCAAGGTTCAATTTTTTCAGCACTTATATCCAATTGAGCCAGCACCATTTTGAAGTAATGGCTTTGTTGTAAATCAAGTGACTATGTATGTGTAAGTCTGTTTCTGAACTTTCTATTCTCTTCCTTTGGTCTTTTGTCTCTCCTTGTGCCAATATGTCACTGTGTGAGTCCCTGTAATTTATAATAAGTTTTGATGTCTGGTAGTATAAACGCTTCAACTTTGTTCTCTTCAAGATTATTTAAATCAGCTTGTCAATTTCCATAAAAACATGTTTTGGGATTTCGGTTGGATTTCTGTAAATCCAAAGACAAATTTTAGAATAATTGACATCTTAGACAATATAGAGTATTCTAATCCATGAACATGACGAATCTCTCCACTTTTATATATATGGTCTTTAATTTCTCTCAGCCATATTTTGAGTTTTCAATGTAGACATCTTGAACGTGTTTTTAAGATTTATTCCTAGATATGTTTTATATTTATTTCTAGGTATGCTAGTGTAAGTGATTAAAAAAAAAATTTATTTCCCAATTGTTTGTTGCTAATATGTAGACAATATAATTTTTATATTGTATCCAGAAACCTAGCTAAATTCTATTATTGATTTTAATAGATTCCTTTGGATTTTCTGTGTACACAATCATGTCATCTGCAAATAATGACAATTTTGCTTTTGCTTTTTCCGTCATTATGACTTTCTATTTCTTTTTCTTGTCTTATTGCATTGGCTAGGGCCACCAGTACAATGTTAAATGGGAGTGGTGATAATGGATATCTTTGTCTTGTGATTGATTTTAGAGAGAAAGCCTTCACTGTTTCATTCACTATATCATCATTAAGTGTGACATTACTATCGTTTTTAGGATTAGGAAACTTAGGCTCAAAGCAGATGAGTAACCTCATCTTACCGAGTCAACAGTAGCACAACTGAGTGGTAAACCCAGGTTTTTTGGCTCCTAAGTTTGTGCAACATCCATTGTACTACAGGTACTTTTAGAACAGCAGTTCTCAATCCAGGCTGCCCGTTAGAATTACTTGTTGCCAAGACTCCACCCCCGAGAAAACCCGTTGCCGTCGAGTCCCACTCATAGCAAGCCTATAGGACAGAGTAAAAGTGCCCCATAGAGTTTCCAAGGAGCACCTGGTGAATTCAAACTGCCGACCTTTCGGTTAGTGGCTGTAGCACTTAACCACTACACCACCAGGGTTTCCGAAACTCCACCCTAGACCTATTAATATTAAATTGGAATTTCTGGTGGTGGAACCCAGGCATTAGTATTTTTAAAAGTTTCCCAGATGATTCTAGGCATATGAGAACCAGGCTGAGAACCACTATTCTAAAAGCATGTTTGGTACAGTGGAGCTTGCTCAGTCTTCTGTTGCTAGGTTCAGATCCCAGCTGTGCCTAGCAGTGCTTTGCTGAAATCTTGATATTTTTACATCAGCACATTCCTAGTAAGTCTAATCCAAAAGGAAATGAATTTGTTCTTAGTGATCCTTTGATGCCTCTCACAAACACTACGTGTACCCCAAATACCTTCAGAGCACGTGTTTGACAATCTTCTTTAGGGGAAGTTATCTGCTTGACAGGGAAATTATCTCCATTTGTATTCTTAAATAATGCAATCCTTGATTTCTCTCCACCTAAATAACTCATCTCTGCTTTCTCTGCCAACACATCTCTCTCCCTACCTCACCAGCTTGCCTGCCAAACTGGTTATATAATCCCTTTTACCCACTGTTCCATTCCCTATCACATATTAATATTTGAATTTATCCACTTTAACATTTAGCTTTTAATCAAAGATTCTTGTTTGTAATAACAAAAGAAGTTGATTGTAGTCTAGAATATGTTAGTTTGGGGAATAGGATCTTCCTGTAGGCCTGTTTTAGTTCTTGTAACTTTCTATTAGGCTGTCAGTTCTACCCGCACCCCCCCCCCAAAAAAAAACCGTGTTGCCGTCAAGTCAATTCCAGCTCATAGTGACCCTATACAACAAAGTAGAACTGTCCGATAGGGTTTCCAAGGAGTGGCTGGTAAATTCGAATTGCTGATCTTTTGGTTAGTTAAATGGTTAGCTTAACCACTGCACCACCAGGGCTCTGTCAGGTCTAGGTCTACACCCACTCCGTAAAACAAATACCTCATTTTAAAAAGTGAGCCTTCAAGTTCATAGACTATCCTGAACCTTGCCCTGATCCATTTTACACTCCACATTCAGATCCTGCTTCTGACCCATTATTCATTCATTCCATCCCTTGGCCCCACACTTTTCTTTGCTTCCTTGAGCATGACCCTTGCTCCCCTCTCTTACTGTGACTGACTTTTTCTTCTAGCTGTACTGTGGGCAAACAGACCCGTCCTGCTTAACCCCTGTGCAGAATTCCAACCACTTTATGGTTCCCACTTGTCTTGCTTCTTTCTGCAGCCTTTAGGTGTCCAAGTGGGACGAAAAGGTGAAGGAGAAAATTTGGCGTCTTTAGGTTATGCTCCCTTTCCCCTGCAGCTGAGTTATCACTGCATTTGCATGAATATGTTTAATAGTTACAACCCAGAAACCAACTCCTTCACCTTTCTCTAAAAAATTAAACATACAAAAAAAGATGTAGGAAGTAGCTGGCCAGCACGAATGATATATGATGGGCCTTTGTATACTAACCTGTGTCCTTTAGATATTTGCATAAAAGCCACCTCTGATGCTTTTCCAATAATTAGTAGGAGAACGTTGCTCATAAATCTGACATGAAGTTTACTGTACATTTTAGGTGCTTTAACTGCTTGGGTTCCATGGGCCCTCTTCTACACTTCATGCTTCCTGCACAGGCAGGAAGATCTCAGCATTCACTAACTCCCTCTGTGCCGAGAACCCCAGATGCACTGGTCCTGCCGCCCAGGTGATGGCCAGCAGGGATCATCTTCATCACCACTTGCATCCCTTCCCATGAGGAAAGCCTAGCCCCGGGTCCAAGTAAAGCTAATTATCTATAAGTGCTTCTAGCAGCAATTTCTTTAGGGAAGTGGAAGTGCTTTAATTAGATTGTTCTGTTGGCATCATTCAATTTATGGCTGGTGATGAGAAGTGGGTGTGTTGGGGATGGAAGTGTTTTGAAATGGGACCAGAATATAAGGAAACTGGCCTTGGGCTGGGCTATTCCTGGGCCCATCATAGAAACTGAGCTGAGCAGCCCCTGCCAACCTGGTCCTCTCACCAGCTCTTCCCTCACTTGTCCTCACTGAAGGCCCCAGTAAGGGAAGCACAGGGCAAAGAGTAGGGACACCAGGACTGGAGTCCCAGCCCTGACATTAACTTAAAGTGTGGCCTGGGCAATCTCTTCCCTGGGCTTGTTTCCTCATCCTTCAGCACACACTTCACAAATTAACTGTTGTGTGCGAGGCCTCAACTGGGCACTGGGAACCTAGAGAAGATTCAGTGTAGGAGCTGCCCTGATAAGTGCAAGGAAGAAGTCTCTGGGTGGTACAAATGGTTAATGCATTCAGGTGCTAACCAAAGGTTGGGAGTTTGAGTCCACCCAGAGGTACCAGAATTAGATAATTCTGAAACATTAGCTGTTGAAAAGCTTATTAAGCAGTCCTACTCTGACACATGGGATCACCACGAATCAGAACTGACTCCAGGGCAACTGGGCTTTTTTAGTGGCGGAATGGTTGTATAAACTGATGAGGACAATCCAGTGTGGTAAGTGCTGTACTTGAGGCTGAACCAGAGTGGTGTGGCAGCTAGGAAGACAGAGAAAGCCCCTCTGTCAGGGGAAGCAAGGGCATGTCCCAGAGGAAGTGACTTCTGACCTGGGTCTGAGAGGGGAGAAAGGAGGGCAAACAGCAATGATCACTTCAGCTTTAAGTGAATTGGTCGTGAGGCACCCATGCAATACCCAAGCAAATTACTTTTGGAATTAAACATAAAGAGATCCAGTTGCAGGTTGGAAATGTAGATGTGGATCTTGGGAAAGAAGGTCAGGGCTGGAGAACTAGATTGGTGGGTTATCGTAGACAGTCACTGAGGTCACTTGGGTTTGGCTGCCATTCTCTGATATGGTACAAAGTGAGCTGAGGGTAAAACCTGCGATATGCCAGCTTAGATGGATGCAAAGGAACGTAATAGAGAAAATGACAGGAAGTAGCCAGAGAGGGAGGAGATGAGCCTCAAAAGTATGGCATCATGGAATCCCAGGGAGGGGAAAGGGCCAAGATGGAGAGAATTCTGAGCAGGGGCAGGCGTTACAGAGAGGCCAAGTAAAGCGAGACCTGAGAGACTGGGGTTTGCACCAGGCAGTTTCCCAAATCCTTTTTCAGGCACGTGATCTCTCTCCCTCACACTCTTCGTCTTTCTCTCTGTCTCTGTCTCTCCGTCTCAGTGACGTCTGCTTCGTTTCTGCAGCAAGTGCCTAGTTTGGTGCCTATCACAATGTAGGTGCTTAGCAGATTTTTTTTTTTTTTTTT
>NW_004443942.1:7458912-7479126 GCF_000243295.1 Trichechus manatus latirostris
TATCTCATTGTGGTTTTAATTTGCATTTCTCTAATGGCTAGTGATCGCGAGCATTTCCTCATGTGTCTGTTGGCCATTTGAATGTCTTCTTTGGTGGCTTAGCAGATATTTATTGAACTATGAGGATTGCAATTATTCATCTTATTGCTTGTGGTTAGGAATTAAAACAGAAGTCATTCCCCTTTAAAAAGTCATAGTTCTCGGCTTGATGATCCAAGTCTATACAGCCAAGTGGGTAGAGTTTTGGGCCCTAACCAAAAAAGCTGATGTTCTTGGTGGGGTCTCGGTCCCAGCGGAGCCCGAGGGAAACAGCTCTGGAGAGAAGCCCAATCCGGAGGTGTAAGATGGGGCAGGAAGAAGTCAGGCAAGCTAGGACTCTGGGCCCCAAGTCTGGGAGAGACAACTGTGCCACCAGTTGGGGATGTGGTGGAGGGATGACACCACCATGTGGCAGACACTTTACATGCAGTCTCTCATTTAGTGGCTCCAAGAGTCCTCTGAGATTTGTATTATTTATCCCCATTTTATAGATAAAGGCTCAAAGTAGATACAAAAATTGACCAGCTGGTAAGACAGAGGCAGGATTCCTACCCATGTAGATCTGACTCCAGGGCCTGTGTTCTCTTCATGTTGTGACGCTGTAAGAGTTGGCTCAAGTACAGGAAACCCAGGGCCTACTGATACAGGGCCCTTCAGTGGACTCCTGTTTGATGAGCTGGGCTGGGTTGGAGCTGCTGACGTGGTGATGGATGTGGAGATCAACACGGGCTGGTGGTAGCTTGCTGGCAGCAGACTAAGTGGTGTGTCAGCAGTATCAAAGCCAACATCCAGGGAAATTGGCCTATATGACAAACTACTAAATAGAAAAATGGGCAAGCCGCATGAACAGACAACTCATAGAAGAGGAAATCCAAATGGCAAAATACCAAAACGAAACAAACTAAAACAAAAACATATGATAAGACTCTCAACCTCATTAGTAAATGGAGACATGCAAATTAAAATAAAATTTCATGCTTATCAAATTGGCAAAAATTTAAAAATCTGAAAATACCAAGTGTTGGCAGGGATATGAAGTTATGTGAGTTTATACACTGCTGGTGGGAATACAAACTGCTACAACGATTTTGCAAAACAGTTTGGCAATACCAGTAAAGTTAAAGATGTTCAGACCCTATGACTTAGAAATTTCACTTCTAAATTCAGACTCCTAGAGAAACTGGCACAAGTGCACCAGAAGACATTTAGAAGAATATTTATAGCAGCTGTTTATTATAGCAAAATCTGAGAATCAGCTCAAACGCCCATTGAAAAGAGAAGGTATAAATTAACTGTGATAGAGTTAAAAGATGAAATAGTATACAACAGTGAAAATAAACTACAGTTACACGCAGCAAGAGGGAGTCTCACAAACACAGTGTTGGTTGTATGATACCATTCATGTCAAGTTCAAAACCTTGTAAAAATAAATAATATATGCATGCAATAAAATTCGAAAGAAAACCAAGGGATAATCAACACAAAATTCAGCGTAATGGCCCATTCAACAGGGGAAAGCAGGGCGCTGAGATCAAGAAGGGCGTGCAGGGGGCTTGACTGGTTTCGTTTTATTTCAAAAGCTGGATATTAGGCATACAAATATACACGTATGGTGTTCATTTTATTATTTTTATATGTTAAACATTTGCTACATATGCATTCATATATGTGTTTGTGAGTGTGTGTGTGTCTGTGTGTGTGTGTGTGTGTATGCTGTAGTCCCCCCTTTCTGTGGTTTCGCTTTCCAGGGTTGCAGTTTCCCACAGTCTACTGTGGCCCAAAAATGTTAAATGAGTAGCATGATGAAATCTTGCACCATCTTGCTCCAGGGACTTTCACATAGCTTTTATTATGGAATATTGTTATAATTGTTCTATTTTATTATTAGCTATTGTTGTTAATCTCTTACTGTAACTAATTTATAAATTAATCTTTATCATAGGTATGTTTGTATAGAACAAAATATAGTACATATAGGGTTCGGTACTATCTGTGGCATCCATGGGGGTCTTGGAATGTATACCCCATGCATAAGGAGAGACTACTTGTATACATACATACATACATATACATATATGGTGGCAAAGTGGTTAAGAGCTCAGGCTGCTTACCAAAAGGTCAGCATTTCGAATCTCCCAGCCACTCCTTAGAAACCCTATGGACGGTTCTACTCTGTCCTGTAGTGTCGCTAGGAATCAAAATTGACTTGATGGCACATAACAACAACAAATACTGAGAACAACAAATTATATATATAATATGTATGTGCACACACACACATATGTAACTTGTTGTTGTTAATTGCCACTGAACTGATTTCCTACTCATGGTGACCCCACGAGTACAGAGGAAAACTGCACCATAGGGTTTTCAAGGCTTTGAACTTTTGGAAGCAGATCTCTAGGCCTTTCCTCTGGGGCACCTCTGGATGAGTTTGAACTGCCAACCTAACCTTTCCGCTAATAGTCAAGTGCTTAACCGTTTGTGCTTCCCAAGGTCGTATATCTATGTTGCTGATGTTAGATGGATCTTGGCTAAAAGCAGAGACTACCAGAAAGATGTTTACCTGTTTTATTGACTATGCAAAAGGATTCTACTATGTGGATCATAACAAATTATAGATAACATTACAAAGAATGGGAATTCCAGAGCACTTAATTGCGCTCATGTGGAACCTGTTCATAGACCAAGAGGCATCATTTGAAAAGAACAAGGGATACTGCGTGGTTTAAAATCAGAAATCGTGTGCATCAAGGTTGTATTCTTTCACCATACTTATTCAATCTGTATGCTGAGCAAATATTCAGAGAAGCTGAACTATATGAAGAAGAATGTGGCATCAGGATTGGAGGAAGACTCATTAACAACCTGCATTATGCAGATGACACAACCTTGCTTGCTAAAAGTGAAGAGGACTTGAAGAACTTATTAATGAAGATCAAAGACTACAGCCTTCGGTATGGATTACACCTTAACATAAAAAAAAATAAAAATCCTTACAACCAGACCAATAAGCAACATCATGATAAACGGAGGAAAGATTGAGGTTGTCAAGGATTTCATTTTACTTGGATCCATGATCAATGCCCATGGAAGCAGCAGTCAAGAAATCAAACGATGTATTGAATTGGGCAAATCTTCTGCAATAGACCTCTTTAAAGTGTTGAAAAGCTAAGATGTCACTTTGAGGACTAAGGTGCTCCTGATCCATGCCATGGTATTTTCAATCGCCTCATATGTATGTGAAAGCTGGACAATGAATAAGGAAGACTAAAGAAGAATTGATGCATATGAATTATGGTGTTGATGAAAAATATTGAATATACCATGGACTGCCGGAAGAACAAACAAGTCTATCTTGGAATAAGTACAGCCAGAGTGCTCCTTGGAAGTGAGGGCGGCGAGACCTCATCTCATGGACTTTGAATATGTTATCAGGAGGGACTAGTGCCTGGAGAGGGATATCATGCTTGGTAAGGTAGAGGGTCAGTGAAGAACAAGAAGACCCTTGATGAGATGGATTGACACAGTGGCTGCAACAGTGAGCTCAAACATAGCAACAATTGTGAGAATGGTGCAGGAATGGGCAGTGTTTGTTCTGTTGTACATAGGGTCAATATGAGTCGGAACTGACTTGATGGCACCTAACAACAACAACACACACACACACACATATATATATACAGTCTCTTGAAGGGATGATATATTTCATCATTAATAAATTGCCAAAAAATATTTGAGACATATAAAAAAAGAGGTCATGGCATAGATAGGCCTCCACAGATCCTCTTCTCTGGGAAAGCAAAGGGCAGAGAAGGGATCAGTGTCCACATCCAGCTGGGGTCACTTAAGGAATCTGGGGAATTTATGTTCCTGTGCTGGCTGTTTCCCCAGTGCTTCCCTTTGCTCAAGATGCCCCCTCATCTGGAATGCCATGCCTCTCGCTTTAGTCACCTGAAGAGTATCCTCAAGTCTTAGCTCAAGTTTTACTCTGTTGCATTTATTCTCCATTTGCTGAAAGTCTAATATATGTCAGGCCTGGAGCAGTCAAGAGTGAGCAAGATATGGTCCCTGAACCTGCAGAGCTGATGGGGAGCAGGGGAGACAGACAGACAAACAATGGGGCAGAGAATCACATGGCAGTGGTCTCAGACTCAAAGGATACATATGTGGTAACAGAAGCCTGGGAACTATCTGCAGTAAACCTACTTGGGTGTGCTTAAAAAATGGCAGCAACTTGATGATGCATAAAAATCAGCCGTGGACCTTATTAAAAAGCAGATTTCCACTCCTCCCCAGAGATTCTGATTGAGTAGGCTTTGGTGGGACACAGGACTCAGCTTTGAAGAAAACCCCAGGTGAAGTTGATGCAGCTGGTCTACAGAACCCAAGTAGAGAAAAAGGGCCCTTTAATGTAATTGTGATCATTAAGATTGTGTGTCAACTTGCCTGGGCTGTGATTCTCAGTGGTTTGGCAGTTATGATGTAGTTTGGCAATTGTATAGTGAAGTAATCACCTCCATGATGAGATCAGATATAATGTGATCACCTTCATGATGGGATCTTCTGTGAGTAGCCAATCAATTGAAAGGGAGTTTCCTTGGGGGTGTGGCTGGCATCCAATATAGGTGGACTTTCTGGCAGGGATTGAGGGCTTTTGCTCGCTCTGGATCCTGCAGCTGGCTCCTGTTCATTTGACCTCTGGTTCTTGGGACTTGAGCTAGCAGCTTGCCTGCCAGTCTTGGGATTCATCAGCCTCTGTGGTCTGGATCTTGAGTTCACCAGCCCCTGCAGCTATGTGAGTCAGGAGAAGCCTTCAGCCTGACCCATGGTCTTGGGACTTTCCAGCCTCTGCAAACACGTGAGCCATTTCCATGATATAAATCTCTCTCTCTATATGTACATATATAGTTGCTTCACTGGCTTTGCTTCTCTAGAGTACCCAGCCTAAGATAGAGATACATGCTATGATGATAGCAGAAGTACTCAGGTGTGAGAGCTCCAAGGAAGGTACTTCCCCTGGATGGGGTTTGGACATGGGCTAAGTCAGGACTTCTTCCAGGAGGTCTTCTCATGGGGCGTACTCACTGGGAGTCCTATGGCCTCCTCTGAGCTACTGCTGAGGCTCTTCCACATGGACGGATTATCCAATAAGCAAGGTATGCATGGGCTTGCTTGTGCTTACTTACTAACCTGTGTAGTGCACAATTCCGCCTATGTGATCCTTGGGGTTGTGTGTCAACTTGGCTGGGCCATGATTCTCAGTGGTTTGGCAGTTATGATGAGTTTAGCTGTCATTTGATGATGTTATCACTTCCATAAAGAGATTTGTTATAATGTGATCACCTCTGTGATGGGATCTGCTGTGAGTAGCCAATCAGTTGAAAGGGAGTTTCCTTGAGAGTGTGGCCTGCATTGAATATATAAGTGGACTTTCTGGCAAGATTCGTGGGCTTTTGCTTACTCTGGATCCTGTAGCTGGCTCCTGTTCATCTGACCTCTGGTTCTTTGGACTTCAGCTAGCAGCTTACCTGCAGTCTTGCCTGCCAGTCTTGGGTTTGCCAGCCTCTGTGGCTATGTGAATCAGGAGAAACCTCCAGCCTGACCTACGTATTTGGGACATTCCAGCCTCTACAACTGCATGAGCCATTTCCTTAATATAAATCTCTTTATATAGATATTTATACGCTTACTGGTTTTGCTTCTCTAGAGACCCAGCCTAAGACAACCTGTTTTTTACCACATTAACTAACTGGTTAATCAGCCCCTACTCTTCTACTGTGTATGATTGTCTATGGGTGTGAGTCACCTAACCCACTGCAGGGGGCAGTATTCTCTGGCTCACTTCTGCATATTCTTGGCCCTAGAACAAGGCCTGGCACTCACTGGGTGAGTTTGCAGAGCAGCATTCTGGGCTGAGGAGCAGGGCTGGGACTCAGGACTCGGGTGGCATCAGGTCCTTGGGGACCATCAACTCTAGGTGTTCAGACTGGTCCACCTCTGAGCATGTGTCAGGGATGGGGGAAGGATTCTGGTTTGAATATGACCAGCACTCCCAATGGGTCAGGGAGCAGGGTAGCAAACTTGTCTTCATCCAAGATGAGATTGTTGTTGTTAGTTGCCCTTGAGTCAGCTCCAACTCATGGTGACCTTATGTATAAGAGAATGAAGTATTGCTCAGTCCTGTACCGTCTTCATGATTGTTGGTAATTGGACAATATTCTATTGTTATCCATAGGGTTTTCATTGGCTAATTTTTGGAAATAGATTTCCAGGCCTCTCTTCTTAGTCTGTCTTAGCATGGCAGCTCCAATGAAACCTGTTCACCACGGGTGACCTTGCTGATGTTTGAAATACTGGTGGCAATACATAAGCCAGCACAGTGTGACAAACTGACAGAAGGGTGGTGGAAGATGGAATTAGGAACACTGAATTTGTTGAGACATTTCCCCATCAGAGACCCTGTAGCTCCTTAGCAATAGCCTTGGTCGGTGCTGGGAAGAGGAAAGAGGATGAAGGCCAGACAGGCCTAAGAGGTTTCTTATGTTGGCAGTAGAGCTTCTTCCTGTTTCTAGGCCCAGAACAGCCCCCCTTCCCCTCCCTGGGCCCACATGAAGTGAGGCCTATCTCTGAGGGCCTATTGGTCAAATACCTGGCATGAATCCAGCCCTGTCAGGGCTGCCTGGCTGCTTTTTCTTCCCTTTTATGAAGCACATCCAGGTGACTTTTATTGTGGACAGTTCCCCAGGCTCCTGTTTCCACATTTGTCTCCTTTGAGGCTTTCGCAGTTAATGGACCTTACAGCTCCCAAGAGCCATTTAAGGGAGGCACACAGACTCAGTGCTGATAATTAGTCAAACGAAACACAGGCCTCTGGAGAGCCACTGGAGCTGAGTGGCAGGAAGTGAGAGCATAGGGATAGGTGCCTCAGGCCTATGGTGGGTGTGAGGAGCATCTAGTCAGGCCTCTCCTCAATTCACCTCTCCCTGGTTCTTCCCAGTCCCATCCTTGTCTTCCTCTCCTAAGCAGGGAAGGGCTCCTTGGCGACTGGTGACAGGGTGTCCAGGCAGGATAGTGTCCTGGGGCATCTGGGTAGCTGCTGAGCTAACCTTGACAAGTTACTGCCAAAACAACTCCCCAGCCCCCTTTTGTCCATACAAATCTAATCTACTGACCCTTGATGGAGACTGACACCTGAGCTCAGGTGTGACTTTTCAGAAGGCCATATAATGTCATGTTCAAATCCATGGGCTTTGAAACTAGATCATTTGGGTTTAAGCATTTTGAACTTTGTGAACTGAAGCAAGCCAATTAATCTTTCTGTGTCTTAGTTTCCTCATCTTGAAAATGGGGATAATGATAATACCGATCTCAGAAGGTTATTATAAAAATTAAATGATATAATAATATATATAGGACTTCAACTGGTGCCTGGCACATTGTAAACATGAGATAAGCATAAGCTATTATTATTCCATATGAGGGCAGTGGTGTTTCAGTGATAGACTCTGCCTTCCGTGTAGGAAACTCAGGTTCTATTCCCAGCCAATTCACCTCATGTGCAGCCACTACCTGTCTGTCAGTGGTGGATTGAGAGTTACTGTGATGCTGAAGAGGTTTCAGTGGAGCTTCCAGACTAAGACAGTCTAGGAAGAAAGGCCCGGTGATCTACTTCTGAAAATCAGTCAGTGAAAACCCTATGGATCACAATGGTTCGATCTGCAACTGATCATGCAGATGGCACAGGACCAGGCAGTATTTCCTTCTGTTGTGCGTTGGGTTTCTATAAGTCAGGGGTTGACTTGATGGCAGCTAACGACAACAGCAATTATTATTCCAGGAGCAGGTTCAAGTAGGGCAGAGCTGGGAAACTGGAGTCTTTATCTGGTATTCATGTCCCACTATGCACAGGTTTGCTCCTTTCAGGTTAGGTAGAGAAAGCAAGGCCTCCAGGGAAGCATCGTTCTTTTTAAGGGGGAGGATGGTAGAGGACAAGATGGAGAAGGAAAGATGTTGAGCTCAGCATGCTGTTAAGTCCAAGGAAGGGAGGAGCAAACCAACATTTCTTGAGAGTCTCTTTTGGACCAGCCATTGCCTGCTTTATCTCCTTTAATCTCCCAACACCCATTGATGGATGAGGAAACAGAGTTTCAGAGGGACTAAGCGACTAATGCTAAGTCACATAGCAAGAGGGAGCCAGGATTAGAGCTCAGGCTGTGAGATTTCTAAGTGACTATTCTTTCCACTACATTTTGCTGTTGTGGATGATCAGGGTCTAGCTCCTGGACATTTGGCTTGATATCTTCTATCCAGAAAGCCATGGGAGGTCATTGCTCCCTGATGGAGCCAAAGGACAGGCCTCCAGGGACCAGACTTTGGATCACTCTGTGAACATTGTCACCCGGTTATCCCTGACTGCACACTGGGTCCTGGTCTATTTTGGAAATCCAAGGCTGGGCCATGTTGGGAGTGGGAGGGCTTGAGTCTCTGTCTCATTACTCCCATGAGCAGTGATGCTCTCCCAGGATGCAAAGGGAAACTCCCTTTCTCTGTCTGCAGGTGGATGGTATTCTGTGCTTGGCTGACATCCTGACCGACAACAGCCACCCAGAAGCCACACGGGCTGAGGCTGCGGCTGTGGTTGCCCAGGTCACTTCCCCACACCTGCCCTTCACCCAGCACCTCAGCAGCTTCCTGGAAAGCATGGAGGAGATCGTGACAGCCCTCATCAGTGAGTCATTTAGTACGAGGGGACCACTGGGTGAGGGAACCATGTCAGAGTTGTCTTCAGGAAGGGTCAGGAAGTTCTGCTCATTGCACCCCCAACATCTCCTGCGTAGATGACCACACTGTCTGAAATCCCACCATTAAAGTAGTACCATCAGGGTTTGAAGAGCTCTTTTGTCAAGAGTCCCCTAATAAAATGCATGCAGCCCTCTGAGAGGCACCTTGACTGTGGTCATGTTGAGATTAATTGGCTTTTGACAATGGAGTCAGGACGAGCCTCAGGGAGGAATGGGGCCTGAGATTTTTAGGTTCAGATCCTTGACCAGAGAGACTCTGTTGGGCTTTGTTCTTGAAGTTTCAAGTTTATTGTACACAATTAATCTGACAGCAATGACTGGGGCAAGTGGCTTCTTAGAGAGCACCAGCTCACCACAATCTGCTGCCGGAAATCTCTTCATGTGACCATGAGCACTTTGACTCTTTCTTCTAAGTTTCCTATTCAGACATAGGTACACCTGGCAGAATAGTGGCCTGATATCTCTTTGCAAAACTGCAGCAACTAGAAGGACTACCTGGATAAAAATCCTCAGGAAACTTGCTTTTCAAACCACTTCCTTTCTTTTAAAAGCACTGGTGGCGATCTGTGTTTCTACCTCTAGCCCTATCTCTGTCTCTATATTCCTATCTGGTTGAAAACGAATGGAAATTATAGGTCAGCTCTTGGAGTTATCAAACCAGGTCTGTGGATATCTGGTACAGTTTAAATTTAGGGACAGTGTAGAGCACTGGATTAGGAGTCAGAGCACTCAGGTTTGGGTCCTGACTTTTCATTCATCCATTCAACAGATAGCTGTTGACCAGCAACTTTTTGCAGGCATTGTGTGAGATTCTGACACTCACTTGCCACATCACCTTGTGAAGCCCACTTTACAATTTTCCTATTACATTAAACAAGAGATTGGGACCATTTTCTCTAAAGGCCCTTCTAGCTCTAGAATTTTAAGATCTGCAAATATTTTGCACATAGGCAGCATCAGTTAAGTTGACATTATTGCTGATTCCTATCACTAGGACGGTGGCATCCACAGGCCAGGCTGGGTGTAATCAATTTGCCAATACGCACATTTATTCAAAATTGTGAAAACACAGAAGCCAATAGCTTAAACCTTGGTTGGGGGGAACTCAAGAGGCCATAAAGTTCAATGCCCACTCTTTACAAGAGAAGAAACCTAGGTCTACAGAGGTTGAGGAACTTTCTCAAGTACAGATGACAGTATTAAGTTCATTTACGCTAGGAATCTCATACTCAAAATACCCACAAGAGCCATGCAGGAAACATAAATGAGTTGGAGAGGGCCAGATGAAAGAAGAAAATAAAGGATTTGAATCCTGTGTGGAATTGAAAAGCGTATGCACTGACTAAATGGGGGCAGTAACCAATTCTAGTAGATTGTTGCCGTGTAGAAAGGACTCAGAATTTCAAAGATGAGCCAAAAATCTTAAATTTTCTAGAAGAATCTTCCAATTTATAAATGTTAGCAAATAAACAAACTGAAGCATATATAGTCCAAACAACTTTCACTCTTGCATTATGCCCATTCCTACTTCTTTGTCCAGGCTGGACTTCTCCCTGAAGGGGAGGAGTCTATCTACATATTTCATGCTGATGAAGATGCATTGTGGAGTCCACTCAGACTCAGCAGATGAGCAATATCTTCTCGGCGGGAAGCCAGACCTCTGTTCTTTGGTGGGAAATAGCCCTCCAATTTCTTGCCATTCCCTGGAAACATTTATAAATGAGTCACTGGAATCCTCAATTTAATCTTCCTAACACACCCCAGGTGATTCAGACTATAGTTTAAATAAATGTGCACCAAAATTAAAAGGCAATTAGATAGTTGTGTTAATAATTGCTGTATCGGCAGCAATGGCCACTTCTGCGTGAGAATGAGAGTGGGTGTTGAGACCTAGACAAAATCTCTCAGCAAAATGGGCCAATGAGTCCTGTGATCTCACTCGAGGCCCTGGCTCTGGAGAGGTGGCCTGGAGGGGGCTGGCTGACCCCAGTAGTTCCCCAGAAATCAACATATCAGGCAGGCATTCACTGGACAAGGGAATCATAAAACCAACCAAGGCCCTTGCTGTCGAGTTGATTCCAACTCATAGCGACCTTATAGGAGGGAGTAGAACTGCCCAATAGTGTTTCCAAGGACCAGCTGGTGGATTTGAATGGCCAACCTTTTGGTTAACCGCTGTAGCTGTTAACCACTGAGCCACCAGGGCTCCAAAGGGAATCATAGAGTTCTTAATTCCTTGGCTAATCTATTGTCTAAATCTTGGGTGGTTAGATCAAGATTCTGAATTGTTTAGTGGTTATACTTGGTCTGTGGGATGTACTGCTGCCCAGAGGCAGGCATTGCCCTCCTGGTAGGATTGAAAGCTAGGTCTGTGGGGGCAGCACTGGGAATGAGTCAGAGGCCCAGAGCCAAGAGGTAGCCTGGAGTACAGGAAGAATGGGGACTTTGGAGTCGGGTAGAGCTGAATTTTATTCTAGGCTCTAACCATTACTGGCCATAGACGTTGGGCAAGTCACTCAACATTTGAATTTTTAGTTCCTTCATCTAGAAAATTGTGATAAAAATTGGGTTGCTGAGGATTAAATGACTTAAGGTACAACCAGAGCTTTTTTTAGTTCGACCCCCTGCTGAGAATTTGCATTTCGACCCCAGATATATGGAATTAGAATCTACAGTTTAACAAAATCCACAGGTAATTCTTATGTATAACTTACTGGGAACTTGTTAAAAATGCAAATTGTCAGCGGGGCTTGTTAGAAATGCAAATTATCAGCAGGGGTCCTAACCAAAAATAATCAGTTTAAAGCCCTGTGTATAGCAGATGGTAGCTGCTGCTTCTCTGAGTCTCAGCTAATACATCTGTAATGGAGACAACAATTTTCTACTTTGAGGGTGCTCAGAATTTAATGGCACAGTGCAAGGCACGCTGCAGGAGTTCAACTAATGTTATTTTCTGCCCGCTTGTAGGTGGGGACCAGTAACTGCATTTACTGCAAGGTACCAAGAGCTGGGTAGTTAGCTCAGTTATCAGACCCTGGAGGTACACTCTTCGTCTAAAGACAAGAACTAGGGACCAGGAAAGAATGTAGTTCATCTCTCTCTCCTGAAATTCCTTTCTTTCCTGGGGCTATTTTCCTGAAGTGTGGCATCTCTTCCTGTGGTTTTGTGGAAGTATTATCAGTTGAGAAGACCTGGAACTGGACACATCTTGATTGCTGGTCAAGTTCGAGCTGAGAATTAGAAGTCAGATGCATAGTCCTTTGGGATGAGGGTGGGGGGACAGCACTACGGACAGAGCCGTTTTATGTTCCTTCCTGCAGCCAAAGTCCATTGCAGTTCATGTGGGCCATGGGGTAATGTGTTAGGTGGTGAAGGGTTTGGGGGGCAACTTTCCTCCTTAAAGGCCTTCAGTACAATTACAAATTTACGTGGAGGATCGGGTTAGTCTGAGAAAGACCTTGACATTCAGGGGCTTGGCATAGGACTTTCCTGCAGCCAGAAGATTTTTATCCTGGGACCAAAACCAGGGCTTCAAACCAGTTTGTTCTAGTTCAAACCCCTGCTGAGAATTTGCATTTCTAACAAGTTCTCAGAAACCCTAGTGGTGTAGTGGTTAAGTGCTATGGCTGCTAACCAAAGGTTGGCAGTTTGAATCCACCAGGTGCTCCTTGGAAACTCTATGGGGCAGTTCTACTCTGTCCTATAGGGTCGCTATGAGTTGGAATTGACTCGACAGCAATGGGTTTAGGATTTAACAAGTCCTCTCTGATAATTTGCCTTCCACCCCAAATATACTGAATCGGGATCTGCAGTTTAACAAGATCTCCAGGTGATTCTTATGTATAACTTCCTAGGAACTTGTTAGAGATGCAAATTATCAGCAGGGAACTTGTTAGAAGTGTAAGTTCTCAGCGGGGGTTCTGACTGGAATGAACCGCTTTGAACCCCTGACCAAAACGAAGTATGAAACTCTGCCGTTGACCGCTGGAGAAGTAGAGCCTCTCTGTTTTAACTTCAGCCTCTTTCTTAAAGCCAGTTTAGCAGGAGTCTAGTGTACATTACTAGAGACATAAATGGACTAGGAACTCTTTCTTGCTGCAGGGCCATGGCACATGCTGCTTCTTGGCCTGGAACTTATTCTTCCCCCAAATATTCTCATGACTGGCCCCTTTTTCTCCTTAATGTCACAGCTGGAAAGTCATGTTCTTAGGGAGACCATTGTAGTGGGCTTATAGTAATTCTCTGTCTTAGCACTTGTTTATTTTTTCTCTTGCATTTATCAGAATTTGTGATTATTTATATTAATTTTTGAAGTCTCTTTTCTCTTGCTCACTACTAGGATCTAAGCTCCATAAGGGCCAGGACCTGATGATCTCTTTCTTTGTTCAGCATGCCATTCCAAGACTCTAGCACAGTGCCTGACACACAGTGTTCACTCAATAAACACTTGTTGGATGGAGGAATGAAAAAGAGTCACCCCAAAAAAACCCCAAACCAAACCAATTGCTGTGGAGCCAATTCTGACTCATGGCAACCCTGTGTTTGTCAAAGTGGAACTGTGCTCTGTAGGGTTTTCAATGGCTGATTTTTCAAAAGTAGATCACTTGGCCTTTCTTCCAAGGTACCTCTGGGTGGACTTGAACTGCCAACATTTTGGTTAGAAGCTGACATTAACAGTTTGCACAACCCAGGGACTCCTAGGAGTCACACACCAGGTTTCGAATTTCAGCTCTGCCGCTTATGTAGATAATTATAGTTTCCTCTCTAGTTCCTACTTTCCTCATCTGTAAAATGGGCATGATAACACTTGCCCATATTATCTCCCAGAGCTATTGTGGGAGCCAATGAGATAACTGATATAGAAGAACTTTGCAGCTGTGAAGCTATTATTTTCCCTTTCCCAATCCAGAACTGTGCCAAGAGGCCTCATCTGGAGAAGTCTTCCTGCTGGCCTCTGCGGCCCTTGCCAATATCACCTTTTTTGACACAATGGCCTGCGAGATGCTCCTGCAACTGAATGCCATCCGTGTCCTCCTGGAAGCCTGCAGTGACAAGCAGAGAGTAGACACGCCTTACACCCGTGACCAGGTGAGAAGCCCAGGGCCTGCAACCATGGAGACAGTGGTCAGCAGCCAGGCTTAGCTTCTAGGGGGAGGCAGACAGCATAGCCTCGCAGCACGTGCTCAATCCTGTTAGTCCCTGTCTCTGGCTCTCTGAGCTTTTCATTCTTAGGAAGGTAAAGGAATATGTTCTCAGCACCCTTCATCACCTTGGAGCATCTCTAATTCCTACCCCTTCTTTTTCTATCCCAACCACAATGGGACCTTCCTCTGTCTCCACTCAGACCTGTCCATCTGAGGTCCCTGGGACTCCACAGAAGGCCTGTGTCCCACTCGCATGTGTGCCTGTCTGATAGTGTACCCTGTAGTGAGTTACTTCTCTTCCGTGCCTCCGCAAAAGAAGGGATTGGAGCAGAGCCTTGAGCTCCACATAAGGTTTTATTTGGGGAAAAGGGATTTTACTGCTAAAAATGTTTGAAAACATTGAATGAAGGGGTTTTAAAGGACCTTTAAGCTCTAGTGTTCTCGAATTCTATACCATCCCACTTCTGCTGTGCTCGGCCTCCCCTTGCCCCACCAAGTGGTAGGGGTGGTGGATCAGGTGGGTTTTAGGTCTCTGTAAAGTCCACCAGGTGCCTGAGCTCTAAGTTAGGTGATCCTCATAGCTGACCAAATCAGCTCACCCCTGTCTGCAACTTAGCCTCCCTTTCGCACCTGTTTCTTCCAGTCTCATCACTTAGCCGAAGCTGCCACCGTCTTGAGGTTCAGCTCCTACTCCAACAACTCCAGGATAGTCTTCCTTAATTACTCTATGCTCTGGAATTGTCTTTTTGTTAAAGTCTATCCCTCACAATTCAGTGTTTACTTATCTAATGATATTTATTCGTCTCTAATTATTTCATGTGAATCTTTTTATTTTCTTTTGAGGGCATGGTCCATGTTCTATTGCATTGTTATTAGCTGCCATTGAGTAAGACCTCAACTCATGGTGACCCCATGCACAATGGGATTGGTCTGTTGTGATCCATAGGGTTTTCACTGCTGATTTTTGGAAGTAGATTGCCAGGTCTTTCTTCCTACCCCGAGTCTGGAAGCTCCAGTGAAACCTGTTCAGCATCATAGCAACACACATGACTCTACTGACAGGTAGTGGCTGTGCATGAGGTACATTGGTTAGGAATGGAACCCAGCTGTCTTGCCTCCTGCATGGAAGGCAAGAATTCTACCAATGAACCACGGCTTACCACCCATATTCTACACTTCCCCAGTATTTCTTAAGACCTCTAGCCCAGGCTTGGAGCCCATGATAAAATTCCCTAAATATTTGTTTGGGGCATAAAAGGAAAGCGCAGGATGCTGCTTCATCATTTGTTTATTATCCTTAGAATTGCCTGTTGAAGGGCAGCTGACTAGAGAAACTCCTATTCCGAGAAAATTTTCTAGTATATAAGCACTGGCCTATAAGGGTTATAATAGTCCTTTGAGGTTGGTGATATCATCCCATTCTATAGACAACAGGCTCACAGAGGATGTCCCCAAGATCATATGGATGGCAAGTAGCTAGCCAGCATTCAAATTCTGGCCTCACTTAGACCTTGACCTTTAACCTTCATCTGCTGCCATCTTTGAAAATGAAGTAAAGGAAGTGGTGCATCTGTGGGTCAGAGAGACTGGGTGTTGATCCTGCCCTGGCCTTTTGTTAATTGGGTGACCTTGGGGGCATCTCAGCCTCTTGGGTGTTGGCTTTCTCATCTATTAATTAGTACATTAACGCCTATCTTACAGGGTTATTGTGAGGGCAGGTGAGATAATACATGTAAAGAACCCAACACAATGCTTAGGCCCTACTAAGTCCTTAATAAATGCTGAACATCATTACTTTCAAATCTGATACTCCAGGGAAAAACATGAATAATAAATCATCCAAAATCCTCAACTTGGCCTTCCAAGCTATCCATGATATCCCAGACTTTCTTTCCCATCCAATCTCTCACTTATTAGAGTTGGACAAGCTTTTCCCCTCCCTAGAGACAAGGTATGGCAGTATGAACAGATAAAGAGTCTTTGCCACTGGGCCGGTTGTTGGTCTGATTGGCTCCTGAGGGGCATGCCCATTTCAGCCACAACCCTTGGTTGTGGAAAAGGAGGCTGCAAGGGCCACACCGTGTGGTCTGCCTTGCTCACGCCCTTTTCTTTTTCAGCTGGACACCCCTGGTTGCTGTGTCTCTCACCTACCCGACATGATTTTAAGTCCCTTCACCTTCAAGTGCCCCTCCTGTGGCTGAATCTGGTCAGTTCATACAAGATTCAGTAGTGAAGTAATAGAAATAGGGAATTCTGGGGTCAGATGACCTGAGTTCAAAGCTTCTCTGCTGTTAATAACCATGTAGCTTTGGACCATTCATTCTGAACCTCACTCTCCACATCTGTAAAATGGGGTTGAATAATACATACTTCACAAAGTTAAAAAGAATTAAACTAATGAATATAAACCCTTGGTACAGTTCCTGGCATATAAAATCAGTCACCATCAAGTCGACCCTGACTCGTGGCAGCCCCATGTGTGTCAGAGTAGAACTGTGCTCCATCGGGTTTTCAGTGGCTGACATTTTAAAGGTAGATTTCCAGTTCTTCCTACTAACCTTTCAGTTGGTAGAGGAGAGTGTTAACCATTTACAGCACCCAGGGACTCCTCCTGGCACGTAGAAACTATGGAAGCCACTGGCAATGTTATTATTCTTATTGACCTTTGAAAGTGTGGCACACAGCACTGAATGGGGAATCTTTGGAGTGGAGTTCCCTCATCTATAAAATGTGCCTGGTCTCTCCCAGCTTGAACATCCTCGGCTCTATGCGCAGAGACCCTCTTCTCATCAGGAGTGACTGGCCTCTGGAAGCCTCACTGATTTCTTAGGAAGGAGAGGCACGGCATAGGGAGAGGATGGCGTCGAGCTCTGTGCAGATGGCAGCTCCCTCTGCAACTGAAGTCAGGAGCTGTTCCTGCTCCCCCAGGTCTGAGTCACGCACATCCCATGTCTCTCTGTCCTCAGGATGCCTTCTCCTGCCCCAGGCTCTGAGTAACCACTTAGCTGGTGAGAGCACACTCATTAAAGAAACAAATGGCTCTCTCCTGTGGCAGAGGGAGGATTAAGGTGATCAGAGGGCTCTCTGTAATGAGGACGAAGAAGATGAATTAGGCTCTGAAGTGCTCACTGCCCCCTGGAATACTTAGGAGATTAAATGCCCCGTGAGGTTTCCGGTAATGAATCTGCCAGTGACGCCAATGCTGTGAACACTCTTGGACTTGTATCTATACTTTTTCTACCTCTGCTTGAACATCTCAGTGAGATCCCCTCCATCATCCCAGCAGACTGAGTCTACTTTATTTGTCCAACAGAAGCATCCATGGCCATGTTTGTCCTGTGCCCACCCTTGGGGTGTGGACAGGGGTGAGGGCGGACTTGGACCTGTGCATTTCCATCCCCCCTCTCCTGCATGAAGATCCAGGTGAGGGCAGTGTGTCTGCAGCTGCATATGGTCAGGCACCGAGAAAAACTCCTTGCCTAAAAGCCATCTGTGTGGTCCGGTGTTCTCATCCCCAGGATCTATTTTCCAGGGGCCATGCTGCCCAGGGTACGCAGCTCTCTGACTTGACATGCGAAGGTGGGGAGGGGCTGCCTGCAGGCGTGCTGGCTAACCTCTGCCCTGCCTGCCCTGCCCATCAGGCAGTGACAACCTAGGGTGAACGGACCTAATCATCTTGTCTAACTCCTACTGGGATTTTTACTGGGCATGACTTCTTGTAATCTTCAGACATTAATTGCTTTCACAGAAGTGGAGGGTGCTGGTATACACTTTCCATGAAAATACATTGTTTGGCATTTTAGAATGCCTGGATTTTGCAGCCTCTCTGGGACCTCACCATGAATACCATTTATCAAGAGTCCTTTATAGGAGAAGAAATGGCCATTGCTAGGGAGGGTAACTTTGACTCACATCTCAAAAGCCCTCCATAGTTTATAAAGTTCCACCGCATACATGGATAACATATATGACATAGTAGAAACAGCGCAGGCTTTGGTTCAGAAAGACCTGAATTCAAATTCTACCTCTGCCATTTCCTAGCTATGTGACCTTGGACAAATCGCTTAACCTCTCCGAGCTACAACTGCCTCATCTATGCAATGGGGATAATAGTATTTCCTCCTTCACTGTGTCATTGTGTTGCTTACATGGGATAATGCTCATAAAGTACTTAGAACCAAAGTGGATACTCAATAAGGAAAGGGGCAGGGTCTCTGATAGAACTACAGACTGGGACTGGGTCTGAGTTGGGGAATGTTAGCTTCGGGGCAGGAAGACAGGGTCAGGAAATGTAGTTAATGTAGTGGTGAGGCTTGTTGTTTTGATTTGTATGTGGGCATATACAGGTTGTGTGAGTGTGTATGGGGGGGCAGATAAGGACTGTAAGACAGTTAAAGGGGTGGATACATTTATTTGCATAGGAATGACAAAAAAAAAGCCAAACCTGTTGCCCACTTATAGCAACCCTATAGGAATGGGGCAGGGGTTTTCATGTGGTTTCCAAGGCTGTAATCTTTATGAAAAGCAGACTGCCACATCTTTCTCCATGGAGATCCTGGTGGGTTCAAACTGCCAACCTTTTAGTTAGCAGCCTAGCTCATAACCATTGAGCCACCAGGGCTCCTTGCATATGAATACATATGCATATAGTCGAGAACCTGGGTGGCACAAATGGTTAAGCACTCGACTACAAGACAAAGGTTGGCAGTTGGAATCCACCCAGAGATGCCTCAGCAGATAGCCCTGGCGTTCTGCTGGTAAAAGGTTAGAGCCTTGACAACTCTTTGGAACATTTCTACTCTGCACTCATGGGATCACCATGAGTAGGGACTGACTCACTAACAACGATAACATTGTATGAATATCAACCTATTTGGAGAGGTTTGCGGGAACAGAGACTCACAACACCCAATCCTGACCTGCCCAGCCACCCCTCCCCACAAAGCTAAGCACAGAGAACATGCTCCGGCATTTAAATGCTCTCCAAACACACGGGGTCCCTGTGAGTTGGAATCCACTTGACGGTAACCAACAACAACAACCAGTAACTGTCTGTGAAGCTTCAGCCCCAACCTCAGTGCAGTCTAGGGGAGAGGGAGGTTGGCCTCCCCAGAGAGAGCCCTTTGGCCCAGTCCCCTGACAGCGTGGGGCCTAAACAGTTTTATGGCCATTTAGGCTCTGCTCCTCTAAGCCCAAATCTTGTCCCTCCAGCCTTGCCTCAGGTAGTGAGTAGGGAAAGCAGACCTGCCAATGAGAAGAGTCAGGTACCGGTGAGTGGGAGCACTGTGCGCGTCTCAGGCTCTGGGCCCATACGGCCTTGTCTCTAGGCCCAGCTCTCCCCTCTCCGCTCCTGGGCTCCTCAGATCATTGTCTGTCAGAGGGAGGGAGAGGCTCAAAAGAGAGTGAAAGAGAGAGAAAGGGCCGGGCCTTCTCCTGCACCCCCTTGCCTCTTTGGCCTTGCAGAAGAGTGTCATTTTAAAGATACCACACTCTTTCTCACACAGATTTATAATTCTTCAAGCCTATGATCTAGTCTTGATTCTTTCAGCTCATTGGTAGAAAAAAAGGTGTGGAGGGACGAGGCTCAGAGAGAGGTGCTGAGCTTCCCCTAAAGGCTGAAAGTGATTTTGTTTGCTGCAGATCTCAGAGCTGCAGTGGACTTTGTTGCTATAGCTCTTGGAGAGTCAACAAAGTGATAACAGAAAACCAGATATTCTGTCTGGCAATTAATGAACAGTTTAAATTATAGTAATGTGAACTGTTGGCCTCTTTGTCCTAGTTAGTGTATATCATAAAAGCAGCCATAACTTTTCATTAAATATATGTCAGATTTACTGTGTTGGAAGTTCTGTTATATCAGAGCACCGGTCTCTGTTTAGTAGTTCTGGGTATTCATCCCTTGTCTTTTATACCAGGTGGTCTCTGATATTAGTTTACAACATAGCAAGTGAAAGGAACATGGGTAGAGTCAGAGTGTGATCAGGGATGAGTGCCGAGGCATTGCTAAGGAAATGAGACAGGCCTGGGGTTCATACTTAGGGACTGGTTCATGGACAAATGTTTCCAGAGCACCTGCTCAGGACAAGTGCAGGGTACGCCTTTTTCTCTGTGGTGTGCTGACATCAAAAGGCTCTGCCAACCTCCATCTTACCACATTTTTTCTTGGAGCAGTAACATGGGAGATCCCCTACCATTCTGGTCTGCAGACTTTGGCTGTGGTAGCTCAT
>NW_004443942.1:7480437-7485861 GCF_000243295.1 Trichechus manatus latirostris
TAGAGCCAGGATTTGGACCTAGGCTGACCCGTGTGCTCAGCCACGCTCTACATTGCCTCTCACCTAGGGCCTCTCCTCGAGGCTGATACCCTCCTTATTCACCATATAACTGGAGGGGGAACAGTGCCCTTTCCCTTAGGAGGGATTAGACTTGATTGAACATCATCAGTCAGGACTGAATCTGCCTGGGTCTGGGGAGACTGTCCGCCTAGCTCCTGCACTCTGTCCCTGACAGCATTATTATCTGGCATCCAACCAGGGTGGGGTGGTGCAACAGTTAATACACTAGGCTACTAAATGCAAGGTTGGAGGTTCAAATCCACCCAGAGGAGTCTCAGAGGAAAGGCTTGGCGATCTACTTCCTAAAACACAGCCATTGAAAACCTGGTGGAGCACAGCTCTACTCTGACACACGTGAGGTCGCCATGAATTGCATCTACTCCATGGCAACTTTTTTTTTTTTAATCCAACTAGGCAAACCTGGCCCTAAATCCCAGCCGAGGGCTTGACTGCCAAAAGAAACACGGACCTCCTTCCCCTCTTCTCATGATGCATACAAGGATGTTTTAAAAAGCGAACTCAAAGCAGGGCATAATTGGCATTTATTCAAATTGTGCTTAATTGAATACGCCATCTGCACCTCAGAAAACCACATGGGGTACAGGCTCTTCAAAGAGGAAGTAATTTTCATTAACAGGATCTAAATTAGCCTGACACAAAGACCTACCTAGTGCCTGTGACACAGCTAATAACTGCTGTGTAATGAACATGGTGCCGCAGACAAGGTTTCCCCTTCCTTCCTTCCTTCCTGCCTTCCTCCCTCCTTCCCTCCCTCCCTTCCTAGTAAATCTTCCTGTCGAGCAAGTGTCTTTGTTCAGAGAGGCCAGGCTGGTGATGGTTGGAGTGCAGAGGCCCCATTGTGGTTCCCTGCTACTGTTAACAGCCTAATGAAAGCCAAACAAACTGTTGTCTAACACGGACTTGACCTTGTATTCCTTCCCTCTTAGGTACTGTGCGCTGTATGCCCTTGGGGAATCTTCCATTTTTCTACTGCACCTTCAACCCATCTGTATTAGCTTCCTAGGCCTGCCATAACAAAATGCCACAACGTAGGTGGCTGTAAAGAACAGAAGTTTATTGTCTCACTGTTCTACAGGCTAGAAGCCTAAATTCAGGGTGTTCTCAGGGCCGTGCTTTCTCTGAAGGCTCTAGGGGGAAATCCTTTCTTGTCTGTTTCAGCTTCTGCTAGCCCAGGTATTCCTTAGCTTGTATATTCACATGGCTTCTGTCTTCCCCCTGTGTGTGACTCTGTTTCCATGTCTGTTTTACCACTCAGAAGAGATTAGGATTAGGACCCACCCTACTCCTGTATGACCTTGTTCGGTTTAACTGATAACAAAAGAAAAACCCTATTTCCAAACAAGGTCACATTCACAGGTACAGGAGTTAGGACTTCAGCATATTTTTGGGGGGGACACAATTCAATCCATAACACTATTGTTTTCCTCTAACGCATTCCACTCAGCCCACAAACATCCACAATCATAAAAGGGAAAAATAGGGCTTCCAACTAAACCTCCTGTAGTCCTATAATCTTTCTTAAATGCAAATATAAGTTTGCCACATTCCTCACAAAGCATCTGGTGCTGCAGAGTTGCCTTCAAGACAATGCTTTCAGGGTTTTCCACTGTCTGCTCTCCTGGCACCCCACCCCAACCAGGTGTATCCACCCAGGCCTCTGCCCAGGTCTGAGCTGAGAGGGCTGACGTACATGGATGCTTCCAGCAGCCTAAGAATGCATTCTTCCTTTTCAACACGTGTTTAGTGGGGAAGTGGGGAGATTGATAGTCTGTTAATATGGTAAACTTTTTCCTTTCTGTGTAAAAGAAGAGATTTATTATATGCATTTACTATCTAGAATAATAGATGAATAATATTAAACCAATCACCAATAACTCAATACTAAACTTATTAAGGGGGACAGTGGTGGTTCTGTGGTAGAATCCTCACCTTCCATGCAGGAGATCTGGGTTTCATTCGTGGCCAGTGAACCTCCACGCAGCCACCACCTGTCTGTCAGTGGAAGCTTGTGTGTTGCTATGATGCTGAGCAGGTTTCCAGACTAAGATGGACTAGGGAGAAGAGCCTGGTGGTCTGCTTCTGAAAATCAGCCAATAAAAACCTGTGGATCACAAGGGTCCAATCCCCAATCCCCCATGGGGATGGTGCAGGACTGGCAACGTTTCATCCCATTGAGCATGAGGTCACCATGGGTGGGAAGCAGATGCGACAGCAGCTGATACCGCAACAAACCCATTAAAATCTTGATAATACTCTTTCTTGGTAAACATCATGCTGCTCTGCATTATTGTTTCAGAATTTAGCTGGCTGAACTGTTCTCAGGAGATGGTCAGCTGGCTGTCTCAGAGGTGGAGCATGGCCTCTGGTTAGATCACGCCACAAACTTTGAAGAAACTTTTCAAAAGAGATAGGCCTACACCAGTGAGAAGTGGTTTTTATCTGTCTGTCTATATGTCTGTCTGTGCATCTGTCCATCTATCTATCTACATATCTATTTTTAATTGTCATTTCTATGGAAGTGGCTGAGTTCTCATTCTGAGGTTTGTATCAGGCACAGTGTGGTGGGTGGTATCTGAGTTAACAGGTGCCATGTTTCCAATACATTCTAGTGGTGTTTTGGCATCCTTTACAGTCTGGGGTCCCTCAAATGGGTCCCTTGCTGGCCTATTCCTCAAAACAATTTTGTGCTATGAGTTCTCTGTTTTCCTTTGGCTCTGCCAGGGGGTAGAGTTGGGGTGGGCTGCTAGCTGTCCAGACCATGAGGTTGTAGCCAAGGCTCACTGTCCACCTGGTGTCAGCATCCGTTCACTACAGACACCTTCCGTGACAATTGACGAGCTAGACTTGTAAACCACAGAAGGAAAGTGAAGCTGAGCATGAAGTTTCTCAGCAGGTTCCATATAATACCTGGTGCTTGGAGTGTAATGCTGCTTCTTCCTACTCATGCTGTCTAACTTGACTTTGGCCTCCATTCATTTCAGCCTGAGAGTAGGTGGGGCTCAGTATCAGGGCGAGAAGCTGGGATGGGGGAGTCCAGTCCAGAGCAGGGGCTAGCCATCAGGAGCACTAGCCAGCACAGAGTCATTAGAGGGGGTACTGCATTCCAGAAGGGTACTGCAAAAAGATTGCTAGGGCCCCATCTTCATCTAGGGTGACACTGTTCTCTCTAGTGGGGTCCTGGGGCCTTTGGGGGCCATGCCAAGGCCACATACTGATGAATGGGGATCAGTGACTGCGAATATACATCTGGGTGGCAGGAGCCCATGAGAATGGAAGAAAATACCATGGAAGGTTGGGCCAGGTGGACGGTAAGGGGTCAGCCTAAAGGAAAGTTTTGTAGCCTCCAGCTCATCTTTTGTCTATTTTCTTACCTCCCCCATTCTCTTTTTCAGATTGTGACCATCTTGGCAAACATGTCTGTCCTGGAGCAGTGTGCCTCTGACATCATTCAGGAGAATGGTATGTCTTTTCAGCAGTATGCATGTGTTGCGTGGTTATACATGACCTTGTGCATTTATGTTTACGTGTATGCCTATGTGTAGATATGTAGATATATGTACATATGTGTTTCCATGTGTACATGAGGATGTGTATATGTGCTTATGTGTACAACTGGGTCAATACGTAAATATTTGTGTGTAAGAAGAGGGCAAGTATGTATCTCAGTGTATATATACCTCCTGGGGATATGAGTGTATATATATGTGTTCCCACATACGCCCTTGTGTGTTTGTGCAGGGTATGTGTTCCTAACCACACATGAGTAAGTGCTCTTCATTTATCAAATACTGAATGCCTAGTAGCTGCTGGGCCCAGTGCTAAGTTCTCAGGATGCGGTGATGCACACAACTTGATACCTGCCCTCAAAGAACACCAGAGTTTGAGGAAGACAGACTTGTAAATGAATAAATACAAAACAGCTTCTTTGCCACCAAACAAGTGCAAGACAGCATTAAGTGCTATAACAGAGGTAGGTATAAGATAGGTATGGAGCGTTGTGGGAGCTAGTAGCAACTGGAGAAGGCATTGTGGAGGAGGAGACATTTGAGGTGAGTCTGGCAGAATTATTTGGAGTTTTCCAGGCAGAGAGAGCGGAATAACATTTCAGTCTGAGGGAAGAGATTGTGCTCAGGTCTAGAGGTATGAAAAGGTATGGAAGAGCAGCAGCAGCTCATTTAGCAGACACTGATCTGAGTTGAAGGAGTCCTGGTGGTACAGTGGTTAAGCACACAGCTGCTAACTGAAAGGTCAGCTGTTTGAACTCACCAGCAGCTCCGTGGTAGGAAGATGCAACAGTCTGCTCTCATAAAAGATGACAGCCTAGGAAACCCTATGGAGCAGTTCTGCTCTGTCCTATAGGGTCACTATGAGTTGGAATTGACTCAACAGCAATGGATTATGGATTTGAATTGTAGGTGACCTAGAGAGAGAAGGATAGATGATAATCCAGATTAATAAAAACACTCCAACAGAATAAATGTAAATTCCTGCTTTGGGGTCAGGAAAATAAGCTGCATGGTATTCACAGGGAGAAGCCTTCCGTGCTAGCTCTTTGTAAGCTGGCAAGCTCCCCGTCCATGAAAATGCTCACAAAAGGGACCCTGCATTTGCAGGAAGATTAGATTAGGTGGGTTTTTTTCAGTTGTATGATTGTATGCCCTAGTAGTATCTAAAGCAGAACTTTTTGATCACCAAAGAAAGAACATATTGAAAGTATATCCAGGGATGGATGCAGAGTCTCTCCCAGAAAAAAATAAACAGTGTCTCCCCCAGCTGATTTAGACACATACCTGCAGGAGCAAGGGCATGACTTGTTGACGTCTCAAGCAGGATTCTAAAGTTCTTCATCCACCCATATATTCATAAATATTTGTTGAAGGTCTATTACGTGTCAGGCAATGTTCTAGACACTGGGGATATAGTACCAAACAAAACAGACAAAATTACTTGCCTTCATGGGGCTTACATTCTAATGGGAAAAATAGAGACAGAGAATGTCAAATGGTGATAGTGCCATGGAGAAAAATAAAGCAGGGAAGGGGGTAAGGTAGCACCAGGGTGGAGTGCCAGCTATTTTAAGTAGGTGTAAGGAGGCAAGTATTTCATTATGCTCCAAAAAGTGAAAATCTGTTTCTATGCAAGGATGCATTCCAACTTTAAATCACAGATCAGAGCAAGCCCAACCCCTTGACCCATCATCTGAGAGCATCTCTTCTACCTTGTGCTGAGGGTGTTGCCAAAGTCCAGGTGAGGTGGGTCAGGGTTTCATTGGCCTGGAAGCGGACCTAAGCAGTCTCTGCAGGAGAAGCAGGTGGTTGCCTTGCAGGGGAACAGAGAGTGGTA
>NW_004443942.1:7487433-7488376 GCF_000243295.1 Trichechus manatus latirostris
TGTAACTCCCTGTGAGTCTTAGGCATCTTGTCTGGCATTGAGCTTGGCCAGAACTTAGGAAACACTTTCTGGGTCTCCCTAGGTAGCTCTGATTTCAATAGATCTTATCTTTTTCTAGAAAGACTTAGACTGTACATTTAAAGGAAACTTAATTTTTATACATTTCTAAGACTTTTCATAGGAATATAGTCACATGCATTCATTCAACAAATACTTGAGTGCTTACTGTGTGTTAAGCACTGTTCTGGGCACTTGGAATATACCTATGCAGAAAACAGACAATATTCTTGCCCTATAGAGCTTGCCTGCTAGTATATGAGAAACAATTCTTTGTCAGACTCGGGGAGCAAATCTAGGGTTTGGAAAATGATTTCTTAATGGGAATCTTGACCAGGAGGAATTAGTAAAATTTCTTAAGCTTGTGGCACTTGCCCAGTTGTGACTTTGGTACTCGCTGTTCATGCCGCTACAGGCTATAACAGTACATACCTCAGGACATTACAGCCATAAGTTGGCCTTAGATACATTGTGGTCATGGGGAGCTGGGAGACCATGTTCCATTCTGCGCTCAGGGAGAGGAAGCATCTTGCCCCAAGATCAGAGTGTGTGGTGGCAGAGTTAATGAGGGCTAAGAAAGTCACGGCATGCAGAGTCCCTCGAGCGTGTCAGAAGGAGAAATGAGGCACTCAGGGAACCCACCAGAGAGAGAAATGCTAAGCATGAAGAGTCTCAGGGTTCATACTATGTAACTCACAGCCACTGTCCACAGAGATCCAGGAAAGCTAGACAACAGAAGATACATTTGGTTCAAGTACTGAAGCGAGAGATTCAGAGAGACACGTGGGCTGAGACACTGAACTGAAACTCACTCCTTCATGAACTTGGAAATCATTTCCTCTCTCAGAATCTCAGGGGTTCCTTGGTGAAATGGGGGAGAGAGAGG
>NW_004443942.1:7489484-7563528 GCF_000243295.1 Trichechus manatus latirostris
TTATTTATTTATTTTATTGTACTTTAGATGAAGGTTTGCAGAACAGATAGTTTCTCATTAAACAGTTAGTACACATATTGTTTTATGACATTGGTTAACAACCCCACAACATGTCAACACTCTCCCTGCTTGCCCTTGGGTTCCCTGTTACCAGTTTTCCTGTTCCCTCCATTAGGAGAGCTTATCACCTCTGGACATGTCTCAGATGCAGCTGGCATTGGAGGTGAAGAGGGAAGGAAGAGTAACCAGATTATCTGAGTTCTGATACCAGCTATCCCAACTACTACCTGTGTGACTCTGGGCAAGATACTTCACTTCTCTCTGTACCTACTTCAGGGGGCTACTGGGAGGTTTAAGGGGAATTGTGCATTGACTGTGCATTTTATACAGCTCTGGGCATGTCTTCCAGATGTCCTTTCCCAGTATTGTGACCTGGTACATGGACTCAGAGACACCCCAAGGCAGAAGGAGCAGAAGAGGTGGCCTCGTCCAGCTTCTTACCTTTAATTGAGACCCCCTAAGTCATCCTGACAGCTTTTACTTAAACTCTCCTGCCATCCATCCAGCTGGTCCAATGGGGAAGGCCCACTCTGGGGATGGGTATTAACTGTTCATTGCTTCCTGCCCAGGGGTCCAGCTTATCATGGGCATGCTGTCTGAGAAGCCAAGGTCTGGAAACCCTGCAGAAGCGGCGGCATGTGAACGAGTCCAGCAGAAAGCTGCAGTGACCTTGGCCCGTCTCAGCCGAGACCCAGATGTGGCACGAGAGGCTGTGCGGCTCAGCTGTAAGTGGTACTGGCTGTGGCTGAGGTGGAGTAGGGAGCTTGGAGTTGGGAAGGGACACAAAACAAGGGCTGGCTGAAGTAAGCCCTACTCTCTGGATGCTGGGAAATGCAACTGATGCCGGGCTGGGGTGGAAGCCCAGGGTATAGCCCCAAGTCTAGCTTGTAGCCTGGGGCTGAGGCAAGAGAGAGGAAGGGGCTCGAGATGTTGAAGTCCGCCAAAACAGTGACTCGCCTACAGATTTCTTGTTAATTAGGATCCCAGTCTCTCACTGACTCATTCATTTATTTATTACTCATTCCTATACTTATCCATTCATTTGTTCATTCATTCATTGTTCATCCCTTTACTCACTCATTAATTAGCCTATTAATAGCTTCATTTATTCACTACTAACTTGCTCATTAATTTGCTTACTCATTAAATCACTCATTCATTCAGTCAGCCATTTATACATCTAACAAATATGTTCAGAGCACCCATTCTATGCTAGGCTCTGCTCTGTCTGATTGCTAGGCATAGAACACCAAATATAACGCTGTTCCTGACCACAGTGGCTCACAGACTAATGGGGGTGACAGATACAGAAAGAAATATTTGCACTTGAGTATCATAGGAGCTATGCAAAGCATTGCATGGTCCATTTGGGGTACAGAGGAAGTAGCCCACCTTTTATCTGGAGGGTGGGGGGTGTCAAAGAATGTTTTAACAAGGAGGTAAGCCTTCAGATGTGGTTTGAAGAGTATGTAGGAGTTCTTCAGGTGTGCAGACTGGGAAAGGGCGCTCCAGATAGAGAGAGGCATGAGAAAAGCTGTGGCACTCTCGCTCATCATCCAGGTACACTGAGGGACAGCAAGGGGCAGCAGAGGGCCCCAGGGCAGCAGAGGGCTCCTGCTCCGTAATGACTTTATAGAGGGTAAACATACAGAAAATGTCTGCACATCTTTTTTTAAATCAGCATAGTGGTAAATTTATTGGCAGTGCAACCTTATGACCCACACAAATACAAAAAAATGTCAAGCAATAAGCCCAAAAAAATGACAGAAAAAAAATAGATCACTTAAATAAACCTTAACGAATCAAACTTGTGGTCAAATTAGAAGTGTATACATAACATTAGCCCATAACCGGTTGCCATCGAGACAATTCCGACTCATAGTAACCCTATAGGACAGAGTAGAGCTGCCGCATAGGGTTTCCAAGCTGGTGAATTTGAACTGCTGACCTTTTGGTTAACAGCCAAGCTCATAACCACTGTGCCACCAGGGCTCCATACATAACATTAGGTGAAATAATTTCCACTACAGTTTCATTGTCTCAAGCCCAGTATGTAATTCCCAACTTCCTCTTCTAGGATACCCAACTTTCTCTCCCGGGACTGTCGTCTAGATGGGTCATGGGGTAATTCTTTGAGGATGATTTTTATGTAATCATATCTCTTCAAGACATTTTTGGGTCTTATCAATGACCAAAGACATGACATTTCTTAGGAACATACCCCTTAGACCTCAGTATGCTTACCACAGATGTTGCTCTTAAAGCCTGAGCTAAACAGGATCAGAATTTGCACATATTCTTTGCTGGATACCTGGGTTGTAGGAATTGGTCTTTCTGCACATCTTTTACTACTATTTCATAATAAATTTTTTAGGAGATTGAAAAAGGTCATTTTGTATTGAAAAGTAAAGTCACTTATTTAACTTTCCTCTGTAAAGCCTTAGGAAACATCGACTTACTACAGTCTGTAGTTTTCTGTTTTAGCCACAATATATTTTCTGACTGAAATAGGCAATTGGAGAAAAAAAAAAGTATAGCACAGTATATTATACATAGTATAGTATAGCTGGAAAGTTCCACTGGTAAAGATGCAAATGCTAAATATAGCTCTGGTAAAACCAGAAGTACCTAACAGAAAGTTGTTCCACAGAGAGACCCATACATAATACCTTCTGCTGCAGGTTTAACTAAGTTCAGTCCTGGCAAGTGTTCTGGTTATTGTGGGTTTGCTTTTGATGCTGCAGCTCATCCTGCTTTTGACTACAGTCTGTTCATAGCTGAGGGAGCAGGAAGTCTCCATCACAAACTCCTCTAGGTGGGTTTAGCCCCCTTCCCTGGCAGATTGGCAGGCTGCCTCAACAGGGCCCCATGCAGAGTCTGGTACACGACAGAGGGTGAGCCCCTCTGGGTTAGGCCTGGCCAGGTGCTCCCAGACCCAGGTATAAGGCTCTGCCTGTGTCTTCAGCAGGTATGTCCCGCCTCATCGAGCTCTGCCGGTCCCCATCAGAGAGGAACAGCAGTGATGCTGTGCTTGTGGCCTGCCTGGTGAGTTCTTAGTCTTCCCAGCCTTCTTCTTGGGTATTGGGATTGCAGATGAGGGACCAGGAGAACTGACTTTGCCGTGGTTTTCTTGGATAAGCCCTGAAGCCTCTCTGGGCTTCAGCTTTTTTTTTTTTTGTTTTTTTGTCTTTAAAAAATGATGTTAATAGTAACACTTGCTTTATTTGATTCATAAGTTGTGGTGAAAGTTATATGTTAAAGATGTGGCTGGGAATCTTCCATGTTTAGTAACCATGAACCTTTGAGGTTCTAGGGAATCTTAACAGAAGATCAAGATCAGAGTGGCCAGCAGAAACCTAGGCAGTGTTCTCGCTGCCATGGGGCCCGCAGCACATGGGGCTAGGATATGGATGTGTCCTGCTTGTCCCAAAGTGGACATTGCCAGAAAAGCCCCCCTTCCCCGTTGGATAGAGCCCCCCAACTGGGCTCTTCTCAGCACTGTGGCTCCCTTCTCCCTTGTGAGACAGACCATCATGTTCCAGCTAGACTTTCTCTCCCCCTGTCTTAAGACTCCTATCCCACCACCTTGGCTCCTGGGGGAGGATTTGGATTCCACCCCCCTCTAGCCTGGGACCAAAGGAGCCCTGGTGGTGTAATGGTTAAGCGCTCAGCTGCTAACTGAAAGATCTAGCAGTGGGTCTAAAACCAGAATGGTCTTTAGAAGCGAGGATGGCAAAACTTTGTCTTGCTTACTTTGGATATATTATCAGGAAAGACTAATCTCTAGAAAAGGATTTCATGTTTAGTAAAGTAGGGGGTTAGCAAACCTGAGGGAAACTCTCAGTGAGATGGATTGACACAATAGCCACAGCAACATGTCAAAGATCATGACGATGGCGCAGGTCCAGGCAACATTTCATTCTGTTATTCATAAGGTCATCGTGAATCAGAGCTAACTCCATGGCAACTAAAAACGACAAGCAGTGGCTCTAATAAATACTGTTATCTTGAGCAGTGATGAGCGTAAATGAAATTTGGAGGTATCTCCAACAACTGTGGAATATGAAATTATCTGTAAATCACGGTCGTAAATCTGGAAATCACACTTTGGGGGAACAAGTCACAGAGATTGCTAAGCCTTCGTGGTCTGTTGCTACATTCGTAACTGGAGGAGATACTAAATTTCAGTTAGAGGTTAGTGAAAATAAAGATGAATTTTTTTTCTCATCCAAGTTTATGAACCCTCTAATTGTGCCTATTCTAGTGAGTAAAATGGGGACAGATTAATAACTGGCAAGCACTTAATAATTGGCCCCAACTACCACTGCAGACAATAACTGCCGGACTCTGAATAGGCCCCAAGGAAATATTAGTAGCATTGGAAGCACTTAGTAATAAAACTCCATTCAGATATGAGGGCTTGTTACTATCACTGTGTCATTTTTACTATCAGTTTAGAGAAGAAGCACTCAGAAGGGCTTATCTATTGTCTTCACTCACTTGAAGGACTTTCCAAGTGGAAAAGGGATTAAGCTTGTTCTTGTGGATGAGTTGGTGAAGAGAGCCCCAATCGATCCTCCCTATGACTCCTGGGTTGATTTTCCTAATGAGTTTACAGTCATGGAACTTCCCTGAACAAACCCTTCCATGGCTCCCCATTACCTACAGGCTACTGTCCACATGCTCAGTTCTTCACAATCTGACTTGGACCCATCCCTGGGGCCTGAAGGCCTCGCATTCTCTGCAGGCCCTGTCCAACTCGGCTAAGCCAGAGTGTCCTGAGCCACCCCAACACACTATTCCTTGGCCCTTGGCTGAAGCACATGGCCTCTCTACACGTTTGCTTATTAAAAGCCTGCCCATCCTCCAAGGCTCAGTTCTCCAGGAGCCCTCCCTGGTGCAAGCACAGGGAGCACACAGAATGTACCTGGGCCTACCCTCTTGGATTTCATTTTACCCAGTGTGGGGCAGGCTGTATCATCCCACGTTCCAGGAAGTGTAAGAGGAGGCTCTTAGAATTCAAACACAGGTCTGTTTGACTCTGAAGGCCTTGACATCATGTTCTAGCTATGCTTTCTCTCCCCATGTCTTTTGGCTCCTATCTTACTACCTTGGCTCCTGGGGAAAGATTTGGATTCCTGCCCCCCACCTCCCCAGGTTGGAACCAAAGAAGCCCTGATGGCATAATGGTTAAGCTCTCAGCTGTTAACTGAAAGGTTGGTGGTTCGAACCCACCGTCGCTCCATGGGAGAGAGATGTGGCAGTCTGCTTCCATCAAGATCACAGCCTTGGAAACCCTATGGGGCAGTTCTTTCTACTCTGTCCTACAGGGTTGCTATGAGTCAGAGTAGACTTGACGGCTACAGGTTACAGGTAGCCTGGGACCTTCTGAGGCCAGGGGCCTTTTTCCAGATCTTTGTATCTCCACAGGACCTTGAATTTTGTGACGGAGGGACTGATAGACTTGTTACCTCCCCACCTCCCAGTGTTGGTGAGTGTCTGTGGTTTGGCTCACAGAAGGGGCACCAACTTTTGAGATGGGGGCTGCTTGGAACCCCACCTGACAGATGGAGTTGGAGGTTTCCTTTCTTGCCCTTCGCAACGGTCTTCTTTCTAATTTCAAAGACTCTCTTCAGGTGGAGTGAGGAAATTTCAATTATTCTCTCCCACATCTGGGGACGTGGCAGCCAGATCGCCTCTCGAAAACACAATTGATTTTTCTCTTAAAGAAGCGGCTGTCAGTGGGCTGCTGAGCTTGTTTAATACTTGCGTATTTCAGGCTGTGTGGGAATGAGATCCTGTGATGACTGGCTATTAACCCTCCCAGGAAAGCGGAGGCTGAGAGAAAGGCTTCAGAAAGGTGTAGGGTCCTTTGAGGCTACTGGACACCGAGGGAGGGGGTGCCCTGAGCAGGTTTGGGGTTCTTGTCCTGCAGACTTTCTGAGGTCCCTGGGGAGGCGAGGGTGTTTATCTGCCTTTTGGCTTTTGCAGGCGTGTTTCTAGTTCTTTCTGTGTATGTGTTTTATTTTTTTCTTGTCTTTCTTTCTAAAGATTGCCTCCTCTCTTAGGGGTTTCTCTCTCCTCTTCTTTCCCTTTCTCCCCACTTACTCTCCCCTCACCCCTTTTTCCCCTCTTTCCCCCTTTCCCTACTCCTCCTCTGCCTCCACGTCTCCTCCACTCTCTCTCTTATTACCCCCCCATGCCTCCCCCTTTTCTCTCTGTCACTATTTCCCTTTTCCTCCCCATCTCTCTTTCATGTTTTGTCTCTTTTCCTTCACTAAGTTAATCTCTGTCTCTGTCTTAATATTTCTTTCTCTTGGTCTTTCTGGCTCTGTCTCTCTGTTGTCTATTTTTTGTGTTCCTCTCCTGTGTTCTTTTCCTAGCTCATATTCTCCCTTGATGAGTCAGTTGTTCTCTTGTCTCTATTTCTGTCCCCCTTTGTCTTTCCCTCCTCTTGCTTTATTTTTACTCCTGATCATGCCAAATACATCTATGACCTCAGAGCTTCTTTGCTGAGTGATCTCTGATATCATATTTACTGTGACAACTCGGGGGCTATGATGTTATTCCTCCCAGTCACAGTCAAGAGGAATCAAAGTGTTACAGACTTCAGCCTCTCTCTCTCCTCCCTCCTTTCTATCCCGCAATAATTGGCTCAGGACTTTGCCAAATTAATGGACAAATGAATATTCTCTGCTGTTCTAAGGTTACTCTAGGGCCCTAGAACCAAACATATAATTTCACTGATGCTTCTGGAAGTTCCAATCTCTGGCATAAACAAATCTTGAAGGTAAATATGTCACTAAGATGGATCGACACAGTGGCTGCAACAATGGGCCCAAACATAGCAATAGTTGTGAGGATGGCACAGGACTGGGAAATGATTCGTTTTGTTATGCTTAAGGCAACTATGAGTCAGAACCAACTTGATAGCACCCAACAACAATAAGTTGACCTGATCCTTAAAATGACATATCTTTAAAAGGACCAATTCCCTAAGACGACTGAAAAACTAAGATGACCAGACCATTACTAAGATCATTAAGAGCTTTTAGATGACATCTACCACGGTGACCAGGATTCACATGTAACCAGGTGTCCAAGTGAGGAGGTCACTATGGTGACCAGCTGGCCACAAGTATCAGATCACTAAGGTGCCAGGTGACCAAGATGATAATCAGCTCAGATTAGCTTGTAAATGTGCCATTTCCTGAAATGCATCTCTCAGGGCAGTTGAAGGAAATACTTGCACATGAACAGAGCCCAGTCTGACCTGTGTGGTCTCTTGTGCTCTCTCCCTAGGCTGCTCTGCGCAGACTGGCCGGGGTCTGCCCCGAAGGCCTCCAGGACTCTGACTTTCAGCAGCTGGTACAGCCCCGGCTTGTGGACTCCTTCTTACTCTGCAGCAACATGGAGGAGAGTTTTGTGTAGCGAGTGTGGGAGAGGAAAAGCATTCAACTCAGCTCTTGTGCCTCCTCAGACTACACACCTGTGAAGCAGCCCTCATCTTTTTATTTATACTTAATTTATTTTTACGTGGAATGGACAGAGGGCTCAGTCTTATAGCAACATCATCAGACAGTCTGTGATCCTTGGGAGTCTTATTTGTGTTTATTTTTTGACTTCTGTGGCTTTTCAGGTGCAGATGTTGAAATGCATAATGACTAATATGACAGATTGTCATGGATGATTTCACTTCACCTGGCTTTCTCTACTCTGTATAATCTTGCCTCGTTTTTGTACCTTGGAACCACAGTATTTTAACTGCCTAGCAGTTGGTTCTTTTTTTTTTTTTTAAGTTGGGTTTGCTCTTTCCAAAAGTCTTATGTTTAAAATGAATTTCATAGTTGGACAGAATATACTGGAGGGAAAGTTTTTTTCTTTCATAAATGGAATTATGCACCACGTGTCTCGGATTTTCTGATTAAATTATGTCTTAGACTAAATTCTTGCTTTCCAAGGTATACCACAAAACTTCTCTAAGTATTAAAACTAAATAGAGAGTTGTCTTGTTTTCATAGGTGTATTAATCAGTTAAGATCTAGGTGAATAGAGTTAAGTTTTAATGAATGATACTTCTTCAAAAGTATACTTGAACGTGTGTTGGCACTGGCTCATACCTTTTGTGTTACTGATTCCCTGACAGCCACTGGAGGGGACAGAATGGGTTTGGAGCCACCCAAAACTCCCACTGAATATTCACATGCAAAAATATAAAGTTGGACCCCTGCCTCACAACATATGCAAAAATTAACTGAAAGTAGATAGTAGAACTAAATATAAAAGTTGAAACTATAAAACTCTTTGAAGGGGACATAGGGGTAAATCTTCACGACCTTGCGGTTGGCAATGGTTTCTTAGACATGACACCAAAAGCACAAGTGAGAAAATAAAACAAAAAAAAGATAAATTGGACTTCATCAAAATTTAAAAAAGGACACCATCAAGAAAATAAAAGCCAACCCATGGAATGGGAAAAATATTGCAAATCATGTATCTAGTAAAGGACTAATATCAGCATATATAAAGCACTCTTATAACTCAACAGTAAAAGACAACCCAATGAAAAGGATTTGAATAGACATTTCTCCAAAGAACACATACAAATTGCCAAAAAGCATGTGGAAGAATGTTCAACATCATCAGTCATCAGGGAAATGTGAATCAAAATCATAATGAAATAACCACTTCATACTGACTAATCCATACCCACTGCTTTCCAGTTGAGTCCGACTTACAGCAACTTTATAGGACAGAGTAGAACCGCCCCATAGGGTTTCCAAGGCTATAACCTTTATGGAAACAGACTGCCACATCATTCTCCCACGGAGCGGCTGTTAGGTTCAAAATGCTGACCTTTTAGTTAGCAGCCAAGCACTTAACCACTGCACCACCAGGGCACCTTCACACCGACTACCAAACCAAAACCCACTGCCACTGAGTCAGTTCTGACTCGTAGAGACCCCATAGGTTTCCAATGCTGTAATCTTTATGGAAGCAGACTGCCACATCTTTCTCCCGCCAAGCCACTGGTGGTTTCGAACCTCAGACCTTTCAGTTAGCAGTCAAGTGCTTTAACCACTGTGCCACCAGGGTCCCTTTTACACTGACTAGGATAGCTAAAATTGAAAAGACAATAACAAGTATTGATAGGGATGTGGAGAAATTGGAACCCTCATACATTGCTGGTGGGAGTGTAAAATGGTGCACTTTGTAAAACAGTTTGTCTTTTCTTCAAAATGTTAGACAGAGTTACCATATGACCCAGTAATTCCATACAAGCTATATCCTCAAGAGCAGTGAAAACATGCCCACATGAAAAACCTGTACATGAATGTTCATAATAGTATTATTCAAAATAGTCAAAAAGCACCTGCTAACTCAGAACTGAAGCCATTCGTGAAGTTCACCTTTCAGCCAAAGATTAGACAAGTCTATAAAACAAACAATAACACACGTGAGGAACGTATTAGGTCAATCAAGTATATGAGATTAAATGGGCAACACCTGCCCAAAGGCAAAGATAAGAAGGAAGGGACAGGAAAACTGGGTGAATGGACACGGAGAACCCAGGATGGAAAGGGAAAGGAGAGAGTGTTGACACATTGTGGGGATTGCAACCAATGTCACAAAACAATTTGTGTATAAATTTTTGGATAAGCAGCTAATCTGCTTTGAAAACTTTCACCTAAAACACAATAAACACACACAATAGCCAAAAAGTAGAAACAACCCAAATATCATCAACTGATGAGTGGATAAAAAATGTGGTATAGCCCTACCAAACGAAAAAAAAACAAACCCATTACCGTCGAGTTGATTCCGCCATAGTGACCTTAGAGGACAGAGTAGAACTGCCCCATAGGGTTTCCAAGGAGCGACTGCTGGATTCAAACTGCTGATCTTTTGGTTAGCAGCTGTATCACTTAATCACTGCACCACCAGGGCTCCTATATCCCTACAATAGAATACTATCCCTACAATAGATCATTATTTGGCAATGAAAAGAAATTAAATATTGATACATGCTACAACATGAATGAACCTTAAAAACATTTTGCTAAGTGAAAGAAGCCAGTCACAAAAGACCACATATTGTATGATTCCATGTACATGTAAACTAGCCAACATAGCCTAAATAGTCAAATCTGTATAGACAGAAAGTAGATTAGTGGTTGTTAGAGACTGGGTGGAGGTGGAATAGGGCATGACTGCTCATGAGCACAGAGTTCATTTGGGGGAGATGAAGATTAATGGTGATGGTTGCACAATTCTGTGAATATACTAAAAACCACTAATTTGTACGCTTCGAAAGGGTGAATTTTACGGTGTTGTAAAACAAAATGATGTTGGCTGGGGCTACAGTCATGTAAAGACATGACTAGACTGAAGGACCTGCTTCCAAGGAGTCTCACTCACATGGCTGGCAAGTTGGTACTGGTTGTTGGCAGGAGGCCTCAGTTCCTTTTCACATGGGCCGCTCCACAGACTGCTTGGGTGTCTTCGTAACGTTTAGCTTCCCTCAGAGTGAGCAATCCAAGAGAGAGAGAACCAGCCAGAATCCATCCTTTTTAAGACCTAGCCTCAGAAGTCACTTAGATTACTTCTGCCACATTTTAGTAGTTAAAAGCAAGTCACTAAGTGTAGCCCACATTCAAGGCGAGGAGGCTTAAGCTCCGCCTTTTGAAGGGAGGAGTATTTTTAAATTTGCAGGCATATTTTAAACCTATCACACTGATCATGCACCCAGGAAGACTTCTGTCTCATACACTATTTTCCCAGTCATGTTCATGTATTCCAGACTCTTTGCAAACGACTCACTCACTTTTGGAAAGTCCAATGTGTCAGTGTCCCTCAGCCCCCATTCATCTCCCCATGTTCTACTCTCAACAAAATGAAGCATCCAAAACTGAAAACAAACCCCTCTTCCTTTCCCTTTACTCCCCACTCCCACATCTCTAACGTACCCAGGCCTTTCCAGGTGTGGTAGATAGGAGCCATCAATGATTGAATTTGTTACAAAGGATGGTGAGTGAAGGGACTGTTATTACCGAACATTCTTTTGACGTCAAGGAACAAGAGTTCAAAGGAGTAGATAGAGAAAACGCACCAAATGAAAGAAAATAAACTTTCTCGTTAACGACAACATTCTATGCCCTTTGAGTTTTTCTGCCAGGGGTTAACAAGGGCTGGAGAAGTAGGTGTATAAGTCTAATTTTCTCATATAAAATAAAGAAGTTAAAGTTGTGATAAAGAATAGGAAGGGAAGATCTAAGACCGAGGGAACTGAGAGCCTGTTCAAAGGAGATGGAGCAAGAATGAAACTGTGTAAGCTTCCATTGTAATATCCTCTGTGAGAGGATCCGGTCCTCTGATGACCTACATCTTTGTCACGCCTTGTCTCTGGCTATATTAAACCTCGGAATAATTACTGTTCCTTTAACAACATCTTTTTGTAATGCCCACAGATACGTAGTATGGAGAGACGATGTCACACAGAAAGGAAGCTATAAACAAGCAAAAGAAGAAGAGGAAGACAGGAGAACTGAACATAGAATAGACAACTCTGGCCAATGACTGGAAAGTTTTTTGTTTTTTTTTTTTTAAATTAAGAAAAATTTAGAAAAGAGGAACTTTTGAAAGAGAAAGTTTAAAAGAGGAATGACAGGATGACATAAGCCCTGGATGGAATTTACAGATAAAACCCACGGAAGGCTGGGGAATGCCCTGTCCTCCTTCCCTAGGCTATAAAGTGGGTGGGGTGGGGGAGGCAGGATGGCATGACAGAGCCTCAGTTGGTGAGTGCCACCAATTCTAATGCAGCCTTGGAGGGTAAACTGTGAGTTTGACCATATCTGCGAGCAGCTTCCGGACTCTTCAAAGCTGCTCTAGGCAGGAAGTCATAACAGAGATCCTGGAGCAGAGAATCCCACTCTGACACTGACACTCAGTGCAAAAGAGAGCAGAAGGAGCCTTCCTTAGCCCAGAGTCTCCTCTGAAGTTTGTTTCATGGACAGAGCTAATGCTGATCCTATTTACAAGGTGTCTCCTGAGCACATTTGCAAATTTGGTGCTATTATTAATATTCCCACTTAACAATTTTTATTACAAATGGGGAAACGGACACTTGGAGAGGGTAAGTAATGTTGCCAAAATCAAATAACTGAAAAGGGAAGGTGTAGGAGTGGAGGTCACATCTGCCTGACTTCAGAGAATGATTAGGAAAAAAAGCAGGGATTTACTACTAGACATTTCGGCTCTGGACCTTTGACAAGCTGTCGTCCAGCGAACATATCACGAGGGCCTGCTCCAGGCCCTGGAAAGAAATGCAAAAATGAATAAGTGAAACTCTGGGATTACCTGTGATTTTAGGAGGGAGTTCGTTGGTTAGTTGTGGCTAAGCCAAGCCTCTTAGAAAAGCTGGAGCGCATAGTGCTTAAGAGCTTGGGCTTTGCAGCCCGACAATCTTGGCTGGAATTCTGGATTTACCACTTACCAGTGTGTGAACTTGGGCAAGATACATAACGTTTCTATACCTCACTTCTCTTATCTGTGATATGGGAGAATGATAGTGCCTTAATTATAGAATTGTTGGGAGAATTAAATGTGTTAACACATGGAAAAGGCTTAGAATAGTCTCTGATAGCAAATGCTTAATTAAATGTGCTATGGTTAATAGCATCTATTTGGGTTGCCCGGCCCTTTTTGGGTGTGTCTCAAATGCAGAACCACAGCATGATAGAAATAGAGACTTTGAATCCAGTGAGGGATCTGGAGACCGTTTAGTACCCTCTCTACACCCTACACTTAGGAGGAAAGAAACTTGCTGAAAATCAAACAGCCAGTTAATGGAAGGGCTGGAACTTGGATCCAGGAACTATCAAGAAAAATTACTACCACCATACCTGCCATATTTCAAACACCTGTTCTGTGCCAGGTACTGTATATACATTATTAAATTAAATTTCTAAAACACTCCTAAATAGTTATTATTACTCCCTTTTTACTAATAAGAAAACTGAGGTGCAGAGAGGCTTTGTGTCTTGCCCAAGGTCTCATAGCAAGCAAAAGGAAGACAGGATTTGACTGAAGACTGACTGACACTGAAGCCTATGCTCATTGCACTTTGCAACACATACGTTTGATTGTATTTGTGTACACATAAGCCCAAATGTCACGCTTGATCTTTAAAATAGAGGCATATTGGCAAATTTTGAAATTTCTCTTTATTTGAAAAATTAGTTTACATTTTTTAATGATTAATTTTTATGTTTTGATACTCAACTTTTACTTATTTACTTATTAAAACTGCAGCAATAGATATGAAAATTACTTCAAGGAGAAAGAACAGGAATGAGACAATGAAATATAATAAATAATGAGTATATTAATTCTGTGCTGTGACTGATCAACATCAGGAAATCTCTAAAACACCTATTCCTTACTCTAGTTTCAGTTTCAGAGACAATATCAAAGTAGGTGCTGTATATTACCAGTTCCATTTTTAAAGCAACGCCAGCCTTTGGAATAGTTGCTTTAAAATTTCTTTTGTTAGAGATTTCTGACGGTCCCCGCATAGAAATCCTATTTGTGTCCACAACCTTATTGTCTCCTTTACTGCAGTTTTTGTCTGTGGTTTCTTGTAGGGCTCTTCAGACTGATAAAAACAGGAATCAGAAGGTATTTACGTGCATGTACGTATATGTGGGTGTATGTGTGACTCTCGGACTTGAGGCCTTCCAAGGGGCCATGGAGCCCAAACAGAAATCTTTACAGAGGACTATTTATTTTCAAATTCTGGCATCACATATAAACAAGAATCTTGTCAGTTTATTGACACATCTAATTTAATGTGACAGTTTATTTAAAGTCCATGGCCTTTCTCTTCTCTCTGAGAAGGAATCAGGACCCCTGCAGGTAGGTGCATTCCATCATCAGCCTTTAAAGTAGAGTCATTTCTCACTTTGGTACAGGTCTGGTGACTAGGGATGGCAGCTGGGATTGAAAATTGCACTACTGGTGGATGAGGATCCTCAGGTTTCTGCCCTCATCGAAGGCCTATTGAGACAGAGAAAGAAGGGAGGGAGGGAGAGAGGGAGGGAGGGAGGGAGGAAGGAAAGGAGAAAGAGCAGAAGAGAGAGAGAACACACAAGAGCCTTTTGGCAACTTTCAAATACTAACCCCATTTTTCAAACTTGGCTGCTCACACTGCTCCCACCTAGTGCCTTCTGCTGAATCCAAACATGCCTGGAGGTATAAGGTCAGGGAAGGGAGGCATACTACTCTTAACATCTTTGAAAATTTTATTCTTTAGATCTCAAATATGTTAAAATTTAAAAATGAACTTACATATATTTTAAAGTACTCCTAAAGTTAAAAGTTCACCTGGAGGGTTCCATTTAGATAGTTTGTCTTGTGAATTACATTTAATGACCCGTCTGAGGTAACTTACTGCTTCCTGTGAGGTTGGCTTTTTCTTTATAAAGGTCCTTGTGAAGAATTTCCAAATTTTGAACTTTTTAAAATCCTTTAGATTGAGCGTCATTTTCCAGGTAGCAGGCAAGGGAAGTGGAAGGTCTTTCTTTAAAATTCATGTCTGACCTCATTTCCCACCTCCAGAAGACAAATTCCATCTGATTTTTCAGCATTTTCCTCAAGGGGCCAGTATTTGGGAGTGAGGTGGATCTCTCCCCATAAGGAATCTTCAGAGAGTAAAAATGATGGAGGCACACAAAGACAGAAAGTGTTCATATCCAGAAGTCACACCGCCAAAGGGGAACAAAAGGGATCTGGGCAATGGCCGTCAACTTCTCTTTCTTCAGGATTGGTCCTCTGGAAGGCCCCATCATTCCAACCATGCTGGCAGCACCTAGTCAAGTGACCAGTGGACATTTTCACTTTCTCTAAGAACTTTCCCAGGACTGCCTTTTCGCTCTCTATCTCTTGGCATCTGTGTTTGACAACCTTGTGGAGTGCTTGAATGTGCTGGTGGGCCTTCCTGTCCTCCCCACGGTTGACCACATGAGCCCACCTCAGGTGTGCTGAATCTTTTGCCTTTGAGAATGAGACTTCCTTCACTTTGCTGTATCTCAGGTCAGCCATGGCTAAAACCCTGGAGAAGGCAGGTCCCAGATGAGCAGGTAAGGCTCCAGGCTATTTACTTGCAGGAAGATTTCGGAGGCTTTCTGCAGCTTTTAGGTTATTAATTAACTCCCTTTTGCAGGGTTGGCTGCTCACTGTGACTTTTGACCAAGGGACAGTGACGTCAACCTCCTTCACACAGGTCAGTCCAGGAGGGCTAGGGAGTGAGTCACACATCTGACCTCCAGCCTTTGCATTCCTCCTATGCACACTTCTGAGGGGCTTGGACATTCAGCTGTCATCCTAGGCCTCTCCCAGTCCAACCTCAAACTTTTAAAGCTAACTCATCCATTAAAGTATTCTTCCCTTTCTTGTTTGTTGTTTAATGATATTCCCTAACAATCAAGCGGTTCTCCTCCTGCTCTCTGAAACTTCCTTAATAATGAAACCTGCCGAGGCCTGAGATCGTAAAATTACAGGATCACAAAAAACACAGTTAAAGAGCCACAAAATCTTGGCAAGGGCTGGAACCAGAGTAGTCTGAGCCTGAGACACTTGTAAGCATTACTATTTACTGATCAGATGGAATTTTGAGCCTTGTAGATATTTTTAGTGTTAGTATAGAGAGGTGATTGATGGTGGTCTATTCATACAGTGGAATACTACAAATGAATCTGATAAATTTTTCATATGGATAAGTCTCTAAAACATACTGTTGAGCAAAAAAGCAAGTTATGGAAGGATGCACATAGTGCAATAACCATTTATATAAAAGTTGAATATACAAAAAATGCTATGTGTATGTATATATTTATGGAAAAATCATGTGTTGTTGTTGTTGTTATTGTATGCCATCTAGTGGATTCCAACTCATAGCTACCCTATAGCACGGAGTAGAACTGCCCCATAGGATTTCCAAGGAGCAGCTGGTGGATTTGAATGGCCAATCCTTTTGATTAGCAGCCTGAGCTCTTAACCACTTTGCCACCAGGGCTCCAAAATCATAAGTACTGGAAGTATTAATACATGGGTAGGAGGAATACATATAGATTTCAGGATAATGCTTACTCTTGGAGAGGGAGAGAAGGGAATGGGGTTGAGGAGGGGTATACAAAAAAAAAAAAAAAAAAAGCCTGTTACCATTGAGTTGATTCCTACTCTTAGTGACCCCATAGGACAGAGTAAAACTGCCCCATAGGGTTTCCTGGCTGGTGGATTCGCACTGCCAACCTTTTGGTTAGCAGCCAAGCTCTTAACCACTGTGCCACCAGGTCTCCGAGGAGGGGCATATGAGCCCTTAATTTCTTTAATAATAAAATAAAAGATCTGCAGTAAAAGTGGTAAAATGATACTAGTTGTTAAATCTGGGTAGTGGACATACGGGTATTTGTTATATTATTACCTGTGCTTTTCTTAATATATGAAATATTCCAAAGTGAATGAAAATTAATATTCAGAGGAGTGTGTCAGCATATCGAAACATGTAGGGGCAGTGCTGGTTCAGCAGCAGAATTCTTGCCTTCCGCGTGGGAGACCTAGGTTCAGTTTCCAGCCAATCCACCTCGTACACTTCCACCACCTGTCTATCAGTGGAGACTTGCATGTTGCTATGATGCTGAACAGGTTTCAGTGGAGCTTTCAGACTAAGACAGTCTAGGAAGATAGGCCTGGAAATCTACTTCTGAAAATAAGCCAGTAAAAACCCTATAGGTCACAACAGTCCGATCTGCAACTGATCATGGGGATGGCACAGGGCTGGGCAGCGTTTCGTTCAGTTGTGGATGGGGTTGCCATGAGTTGGGGGCTGACAACAACAAGACAACAAGCATGGCAGTAGCATTTTGGTTGCTGATTCTTAAGCTATAATAAACCTAAAGCCCTGCCCCATCTTTGATGATATAGGAAGAGCCTGCTGGGTAAGAGTCTGAAGATGCTGAGAATCAGTCCATGTGGGCTATGCAGAGAAAACCAGATAGCTAGGGTCGATTAGATTTATTTTTAGAAGCAGCCACATTATTCATTTGTCTTATCCCTTCAAGTTTCTTCATAATTGAGACTGAGTCATTCATCCAGCTTTGGGGTTAAGATATAAGGTCAGAGTTTTGCCAATTAGAGAGAAGATCATTATGGGAAATATTTGTCTCTGAAATTAAAGCTCATATAATAGCTTGTCTATACATAGCTCCCCAGGGCATTCGGTGAGATAATTTAATGTGTTAATACTCAAGCTGGAGGATATGAAGAATTCATACTGACATCTGCTGGACCCTTTGAATACTTCTTGATCTAAGTTAGAACCAGGAATTCTGGAGCAGGAGAACCCCCACAGGCCCCTTTAGGAGCACCTTGCCCTGGGGTGGGCCTGGCAATATGCTGAGATATGCAACTTGAAACAAAATTTAAGATCTTTTGCTCACAGCACACATTTAACATAATACATCTATGACAGAATGAAGCAGGACATCCAGGGTATAATTAACAATCACTATTCTACAACAGTCTCAGCAACACAAATGCCAATTTGCTTGTCAAATTCCAAAGAGAGAGGAAGAGACCATGTGGTAACCATATAAAACACAGTCCTTGTATTCAGAGTCCAACTCAGCAATTGCTCTGCCCTTGTGTAGCAGGAAAGGAAATGTTGTCAGGTTCTGGTCCACTGAGCTCTAGATGCAAGTTCATTGCCTGAATAGCTCTCCAGAACAAAACTTCAATTCACTTGGGGCCCCTGGATCCCTGCAGAATCTGTAAAGATGTAAATGGAGGTCCATTGGCCAAGAGGACTCAGTTTAGATAACTAAGATACTAAGTTTGTTTGATTGTAGATTACTACATGCATACTGATCAAAACCTCTGATAGTCACTATACTTTGTTGTTGCTTAATAAAGACAAGAAAGTGAATTATTGCTTAGTAAATGCAGTTAGTATTACAGGCAAACTTTTTTTTTTTTTGAGTGGAGTTATCTTAAGGAAATTAAGAGAATTCCACGGTGTTATAAATATTGAGAACTACTTCTGTACATAATAATGAAATTTAAATAATTTTTCTCCTGAAAAAAAACTATTGACCATGAACAAAAATAACTAAGCTTTAAACTTTTCCACCCCATACCCTCCCATTATAAGAAGTTATATGATTTGAGTTGAAATTTGATTTTTAAGAAAATTGCACTCATCTTTGCCGATTATTGGATGAAAGTCATTTCTCAGATTATTTATGTTTAGGAGACAGAATGAGAGAAAGAGACAATAATTTACTAAAGTGCTAGACACTTTACATGTACCCTCAGATTCTATTTTCACAGTAACAGATATTAATGAGAAAAAATATAAATCTAGGAAAAGGCAAGAAAGGAGAGAAAAAGAAACACAGAATAGATAGGCCAGATAGAAAGCACAAAATGGTATGATAAATGTAGACCCAAATAGATATGAAAATACCTTAATTATATATGGACTAAATACTTCAGTTAATACAATGGTATTGAGACTATATTCAAAAAACATATAAGGAAATTGAGAAAAACAGTATGGAAAAAGACATACCGTATAAACCCCAGCCAAAACAAAACTTATATATCCATATTAATAATAAGTATAATAAATCTCAAAGCAGAAAGGTTTACTAGACATAAAGAAGGTCACATAATACTAGGAAAAGCAAAGGATTTATACACCGAATAATAAGGTATCTTTTACATTCAAAAAGGAAAAGTGAAAAAAAGAAAAATGAGCAGAAGACTAAATGGTACTTGTCAGAACAGAAACTCAAATGAGTGAATAAACATGAAATGATGCTCAATTATCAATTGTTCCTTATCTATAAAGGAAATGCAAATTAAAATTATAGTGATACATATTATACGAACACTAGACAAGAAAAAATTAAAATGTCTGATAATACCAAGCATTGGCAAGGATGTGGAATAAGGGGAGCTCTCATAGATCACTTGTAGGAGTATATATTGGTGCAGCGATTTTGGAAAATATTTTGGCATTATTCATTAGTGTTGAAGATATCCATACTTTAAGTCCAAAAAAAATGACCCTTAGATATATAATCAACAGAAACATGCACACATGCTTTGAGAGAAATATACTTTAGTATGTTGTTGATTAAAACAAACAAACAAAAAAAAACCCATTGCCGTCAAGTTGATTCCAACTCATAGCGACCCCATAGGACAGAGTAGAACTGCCCCATAGGGTTTCCAAGGAGCATCTGGTAGATTCAAACTGCTGAACCTGTGGTTAGCAGCAAAGCTCTTAACCACTATGCCACCAGGGCTCCACAGATACAATAACTATTTTAATATTCTTCTCTATTAATTCTATCATATGATCCTTTTTTGAACCTGTTTCTATTGATTACATTTTCTTACTATTATAGGTCCTAGTTTTATGCTTCTTTGCATGTTTGGTTATTATCAATTGGAAGTAAGATATTGTGAATTGTATTTTTTGGTACTGGATATTTTTGTATTCCTGCCAATGTTTTTGAATCTTTTTATGGGATGCAATTAAGTTATTTAGAAACAGTTTGGTCTTTCAAGGCTTTCTCATAAGCTCTGTTAGGAAGAACAGATTATCCTTTGGTTGGGAGCTAAATTTTTCCCACTACTGAGGCAGTTATCAAATAATATTGTTAATATCATATGCAAGTAAAATTATGCTGAAGATAATTCAAAAATAGTTGTAGCAGTACATGGACAAAGAACTGCCAGAAATTCAAGCTGGATTCAGAAGAGGACGTGGAACGAGGGATATCGTTGCTAATGTCAGATGGATCTTGGCTAAAAACAGAGAATACCAGAAAAATGTTTACCTGTGTTTTATTGACTATGCAAAGGCATTCGACTGTGTGGATCATAACAAATTATGGATAACATTGTGAAGAATGGGAACTTCAGAACACTTAATTGTGCTCATGTGGAACCTTTACATAGACAAGTAGGCAGTTGTTCAAACAGAACAAGGGGATATTGCATAGCTTAAAATCAGGAAATGTGTGTGTCAGGGTGGTATCCTTTCACCATACTTATTCATTCTAAATGTTGACCAAATAATCTGAGAAGCTGGACTATGTGAAGAAGAATGTGCATCAGGATTGGAGAAGACACGTTAATAACCTACGTTATGCAGATGACACAACTTTGCTTGCTGAAAGTGAAGAGGACTTGAAGCACTTACTGATGAAGATCAAAGACTACAGCCTTCATTAGGGATTATACCTCAATATAAACAAAACAAAAATCCTCACAAATGGACCAATAAGCAACATCATGATAAACGGAGAAAAGATTGAAGTTGTCAAGAATATCATTTTACTTGGATCCACAATCAGCACCCATGGAAGCAGCAGTCAAGAAATCAAACAACGTATTGCATTGGACAAATCTGCTGTGAAAGACCTGTTTAAATGTTAAAAAGCAAAGATGTCACCTTAAGGACTAAGGTGCGCCTGACCCATTTTCAATTGCCTCATGTGCATGTGAAAGCTGAACAATGAATAAGGAAGACCAAAGAAGAATTGATACATTTGAATTATGGTGTTGGTGAAGAATATTGAATATACCATGGACTGCGAGAAGAACCCCCAAGCATCTGTCATTTTGTTGTACTGTGGAGGTTTATATGTTGCTGTGATGCTGGAAACTATGCCATTGATATTCAAATACCAGCAGGGTCACCCCTGGTGGACAAGTTTCAGCAAAGCTTCCAGACTAAGACAGACTAGGAAGAAGGACTCGGCGGTCTACTTCTGAAAAGAATTAGCCAATAAAAACCTTATGAATAACAGAAGAACATTGTCTGATATGGTGTTGGAAGATGAGCTCCTCAGGTTGGAAGACACTCAAAAGATGACTGGGGAGGAGCTGCCTCCTCAAAGTAGAGTCGACTTTAATGACATGGATGGAGTGAAGCTTTCAGACCTTCATTTGCTGACGTGGCATGACTCAAAATGAGAAGAAACAGCTGCAAACATCCATTAATAATCAGAAAGTGGAATATATGAAGTATGAATCTAGGAAAATTGGACATTATCAAAAATGAAATGGAACATATAAACATCAATATCCTAGGCATTACTGAGCTGAAATAGACTGCTATTGTCCTCCTTGAATCAGATAGTCATATGGTCTACTATGCTGCGAATGAAAACTTGAAGAAGAATGGTGTTGCATTCATCGTCAAAAAGAACATTTCAAGATCTAAAGTACAACACTGTCAGTGATATCCATACACCTACAAGGAAGACTAGTTAATACAACTGTTATTCAAAATTACACACCAACCACTAAGGCCAAAATCGAAGAAGTTGAAGATTTTTACCAACTTCTGCAGTCTGAAATTGATTGAACATGCAATCAGGATGCATTGATAATTACTGGTGATTGGAATGCAAAAGCTGGAAACAAAGAAGAAAGATCAGCTGGAAAATATGGCCTCGGTAATAGAAACTATGCCGGAGATTGCATGATAGAATTTTGCAAGACCAATAGCTTCTTCATTTCAAATACCTTTTTTCACCAACATAAATGGCAACCATACACGTGGACCTTACCAGATGGAACATAGGACCTTGCCAGATGGAACATACAGGAATCAAAGCGACTACATCTGTGGAAAAAGACAATCGAAAAGCTCATTATCATCAGTCAGAACAAGACCAGGGGCTAACTAGGGAACAGACCATCAACTGCTCATATGCAAGTTCAAGCTGAAACTGAAGAAAATTAGAACAAATACAAAAAAGCCAAACTATGACCCTGAGTATATTTCACCTGAATTTAGAGATCATCTCAAGAATAGATTTGACGTGTTGAACACTAATGAGCGAAGAGCAGATGAGTTATGGAATGACATTGTGATGGTTAAGATTGTGTGTTAACTTGGTTGGGCCATGATTCCCAGTGTTTTGGCGGTTGTATAATGTTGTGATCACTTCCCTGTTGAAATTTGATACATGATCACCTCCATGATGGAATCTGCTGAGTGGTACCAGTGGGGGCGAGGCCTGTGGTGGCTTTCCACCCCTTCAGCCTTCATCTCTCTGCCCTCCTCCATCTACTTCCTTCCTGCTTGCCTTGCCAGGTTTTTTGTTTGTTCCAGATCCTGTAGCTGGCTCCTGTTCATCTGGCCTCTGGTTCTTGGGACTTAGGCTAGCAGCTTACCAGCTGTCTTGCCCGCCAATCTTGAGATTCGTAGATCTTCATAGCCTGCAACAGCACTGCTGTCTGACCTGCTGATCTTGGGTTAGCTAGCCCCTGCGGCTACGTGAATCAGGTGAATCCTCTTTCCTGCCCCACAAACATGGGATGTACAGCATCTAAAAACTACATGAGCCATTTCCTTGATATAAATCTCTCCTTATATAAATATGTATATATTTATATATGCTTTATATACGTATATATATATATATACACACACAGATATATGTATATATATGTGTATATTTGTATATATACGCTTTACTGGTTTTGCTCCTCTACAGAACCCAGTCTAAGACAGCCGTCAAGTATATCATACGTGAAGAAAGCAAAAAGTCATTAAAAAGGCAGCAAAGAAAAAAAAGACCAAAATGGATGTCAGAAGAGACTCTGAAACTTGCTCTCGAATATAGAGTAGCTAAAGCAAATGGAAGAAATGATGAAGTAAAAGAGCTGAATACATTTCAAAGAGCAACTCAAGAAGACAAAATAAAGTATTATAATGACATGTACAAAGACCTGGAAATAGAAAAACAAAAGGAAAGAACAATGCTCGGCATTTCTCAAGCTGAAAGAACTAAAGAAAAAATTCAAGCCTTGAGTTGCAATACTGAAGGATTCTACAGTGAAAACATTAAACAACACAGGAAGCATCAAAAGAAGGTGGAATAAATACATGGAGTCACTATAGCAAAAGGAATTGGTCAAAGTTCAACCATTTCAGGAGGTAGCATATGATCAGGAACCGATGGTACTGAAGGAAGACGTCCAAGCTGCGCTGAAGTCACTGGCGAAAAAACAAGGCTCCAGGAACTGACGGAATACCAATTGAGATGTTTCAACAAACGGATGTAGTGCTGGAAGTGCTCGCTTGTCTATGCCAAGAAACGTGGAAGACAGCTACCTGGCCAACTGACTGGAGGAGATCCATATTTATGCCTATTCCAAGAAAGGTGATGCAACTGAATGCAGAAACTATCAAACAATATGATTAATATCACACTCAAGTAAAATTTTGCTGAAAAGCATTCAAAAGAAGCTGCAGCAATATATCAACAGGGAGCTGCCAGCAATTCAAGCCAGATTCATAAGAGAATGTGGAACCAGGGATATTATAGCTGATGTCAGATGGATCCTAGTTGAAAGCAGAGAATACCAGAAAGATATTTACTTAATTTTTGTTGACTATGCAAAGGCATTCAACTGTTTGGATCATAACAAATTATGGATAACATTGCAAAGAATGGGAATTCCAGAACATTTAACTGTGCTCATGAGCAACCTGTACACAGAGCAAGAGGCAGTCATTCGAACAGAACAAGGGGATACTGCATAGTTTAAAGTCAGGAAAGGTGTGTGTCAGGGTTGTGTCCTTTCACCATACCTATTCAATCGGTATGCTGAGAAATAATCTGAGAAGCTGGACTATATGAAGAAGAACAGGGCATCAGGATTGGAGAAGACTCATTCACAACCTATGTTATGCAGATTACACAACCTTTCTTGCAAAAAGTGAAGAGGACTTGAAGCACTTACTGATGAAGATCAAAGACCACAGCTTTCAGTATGCATTATACCTCAACATAAAGAAAACAAAAATCCTCACAACTGGACCAATAAGCAACATCATGATAAATGGAGAAAAGTTTGAAGTTGTCAAGGATTTCATCTTACTTGGATCCACTATCAACACCCATGGAAGGAACAGTCAAGAAATCAAAAGATGCGTTGCATTGGGCAAATCTTTTGCAAAATATCTCTTTAAAGTGTTAAAAACCAAAATGTCACCTTGAAGACTAAGCTGCGCCTGACCCAAGTCTTGGTGTTTTCAATCGCCTCATATGCACGGGAAAAAGGGATCATGAAGAAGGAAGACCAAAGAAGAATTGACACCTTTGAGTTTTGGTGTTGGTGAAGAATATTGAATATACCATGGACTGCCAAAAGAATGAACAAATCTGTCTTGGAAGAAGTACAACAAGAATGCTTATTAGAAACAAGGATGGTGAGACCACATCTCACATACTTAGGGCATGTTATCAGGAGGGATCAGTCCCTCGAGAAGGACATCATGCTTGGTAAGGTAGGGGATCATTGAAAAAGAGGAAGACCCTCAACCACTGTGTTGACACAGTGACTGCAACAATGGGCTCAAGCATAACAATGATTGGGAGGATGACTCAGGACCTGGCAGTGTTTTTTTCTGTTGTACATAGGGTTGCTATGGGTTGAAACCGACTTGACACCTCCTAACAACAACAACCAGGAAAAGGAACAAATCTGCCTTGCAAGAAGTACATACATCCAGAATTCTCCTTAGAAGCAAGGATAGTGAGACTTTGTCTCGCTTACTTTGGACATGTTCTCAGGAGGGACCAGTCCCTGGAGAAGGACATCATGCTTTGTAAAGTAGAAGGTCAGCAAAAAAGAGGAAAACCCTCAGTGAGATGGACTGATACAATGGCTATAATAATGGGCTCAAACACAGCAATGATTGTGAGGATGGCACAGGACCAGGCAGTGTTTTGTTCTACTGCACGTAGGGTCACTATTATGGCACCTAACAACAACTGAGGCAATAATGTTCTGAGTACGCTATACCTGATGTCTTTTGATTTAGATGTTTACATTCTGTCTAGTGGAAACACAACATTCCTGGCCCTGTGTGAGCACTGGAAATTATTTGCTCTAATACTTTTGGTGGTTCTTTCCCCAGCCCTAGGTAGTTTCCTCACATGTTCTCATTAATCACTATGCTTATGACATGAAAGGGACCTTCTACTGATCTCCAGAGCTATATCTCTTTGCAGCTCTCTCCTCTCTGGTAATGTTCCCTGTGAACCCTAGCCATCTTAGCTCCGTGAACTCCCAATTCTATCTCCTCAGTTCAGGGAGACCATGAGGCTCTGCTTGAATTCTATCTCCCTGCTCTGTTTAAGCCTGGAAACTCTCTCCAGATAGTAAGCTGGGGCAATCAAAGGTCTTACTTTGTTTGTTTCCCTTCTCTCAGAGAATTTATTGTCCTGAAATGACTGATGTCCAATGTCTGAAAAACATTTGTTTATATATTTTTTCAAGTTTTTAATTGCTTCATGTGGAAGTCCAATGTAACCCCTGCTACTCTTTCTTGGCTGAAAGCAGAAGTTGCCTCTCTATTAGTAACAGAATTCATATACTCATTGACAATAAAGGAACTTGATGTGGTCAAAAAATCCCTTCTTACTGTTACATCATCTTATAATACGTAGTAAAAATATAGTTGGCATCTTTCAGGTGATCGCCAAGATGATTCTCTTTAAATAGATATGATTCTTGATTAGGGAAGGATCATTAATTCTATTTGTGTTGGAAATAATTAGATTCAAGAGTCTGAAAATAAAGATAGCAGAAGTGGTAGCCACTAAAATATCCGATCATATTTTGAAACAAATGATGTGAGATATCAGCCATAACTTGGACTGTAAGGAGTGTTTGTCTTCAGTCTTCCAGAAGAAACAAAGCCACAAAAATGGAGTTGCTGTGATATCAAGAAATTAGGTACTTTAAGTTCCAAGTTATTTGTCGTTTACACCAGGATTGTCTGAGTTACCTGGTTATCCAAGCTTTGTCTAAATTATGTTTCAGTCACTCAGTCACAGCATTTGTAGAACAGTCCTCTAATCTCAGCCTGACCCCTCTAAACAGTGGTCTTGGAAACTGAGATTTTCATATGATTATATGGACAGTTTATACACTGTGGCAGCTTTTCCTTTAGCTTAATTTCTTAAACAAATGCTGTTTGAAAGTGAGAATTACCCTAAATACCTGCATTACCTACTTCAAATTGATACAGAAAATGTAACATCTGTTATTCATACAGAGAAATAGGGGTTGATCTGCAATTTTTACATTTCTGCACTCATTTGAATCTGAATTCCTTGTAATAAAATACCCCAATTAACTAGCAGTCACTGCTTGTGAAACAATGGTACTCTACTCAGTATGTCAAAAATTTTATCTTCAAAGATAAATGTATTTCATTAGCAGTTATTATTATATCACTACAGTAATATTTTTTTCCCTTCCAGGTGCTCAACCACTGAGAATACTCAGTTATCCTTTTGGAATGGATACTTTGAGTAAAACTTTGCCTATTATGTATTAAAGCAGCTTAGTATTCAACTAGCCACAGTTGTGAGACTTCATAACTTTTTCTACATGTTCTGAGACTCCTTTTGAAGCATTAATCTCACTTTTCTAATCTGGAATCAAATGGCTGAGGTTTCCCAACCATCTTTAGGCACTTAAACTTTAATATTTTCAACTTCTCCATTCTCTGAAGGTCTTTTATTGTCCCTCATTTGCGATACGGTGCTTTTTTTCTTCATCCGTGGCCAATTGGAATTCTTGATGTCATTTGAATTTTTTTTTCTTCAAATACTTTTATGGAAATTTCTTCCCAAGCAGTGGTGAGGAAGACCTTACCCTATAAAGAAAATGGTTTTTACAGGATAAAATGGATCATCTTGTGGACATCATCCAACATGGCATCCTATCTCTCTTTTGCTCATATCTTGATTATTTAGCTTTATAAGAATTAAAGTTTTTCCCATACATCTAAGATTTGTAGTTTTACAGAAATAAAAAAGCAAGTATTTCTACATTATAGATCTGATTGGCCTTCTAAGTCAGTCTCAAGCTTGATTCCATGGCAGGTTCCAATGCATTACATTTCACCAAGGAAGTTAACTTTTCACCAGGGAAGCTATTCATTAAGGGACCTTCTTGACAGGGTCACTCTTCTCTTTGTCCACCACTCTTCTGAACAGAATCAGATTCATCAGGTCAGGGCTGCCATATTGCACAACTCCCAGGAGCACTGTTCACACTGCAGACAGTTAAATTGCGCTCATTGTGGTTATCCAATGTTGCATCCTTGGACCAGGTTATCCTCAAATTCCAACTATCTGTACGCATAAAATTTTGCAAATAAACATAGTATTGTTCATAATTAATCAACCTTGAGGTCCTCTTCAAGAAGGATGATTTTTGGGATTTTCAGTGTTAGCTTTTTTATTATTCTGAAATTCTTTACAAAAGATTTGTATATGAATGCTTTTCATAAGATGGAAGTCCTTTAGATTAGGTGGTGTGGATGCTTTTCCATCTCCAAAAGATGTTCTTACAGTCTTCTTCGTCTAAAATGATGATAATTCTATCCTTCCAAGTATTCAGGTTGAAAACTTTGGATTAATACCTGATTCTTCTTTCTCATACAACCCACAGCAGCAAATCTGTTTATTGCCGACTTCCATTTAGATTTCCATCTTAATTCTTTTGGGCATGGTTTTCCTTTACTCCATCCCTGAGAAAACTTTACAAATTATAATGGAAACAGATGGCTTGAGAGCCAAATTAGAGCTAATATTTAAAGAAAAGTTAAGGCCAATGGTGCTGAAACTATTTTAGGCCAGGGACAAACATGGAAAATTCCCAGTTAACCTCCAGAAGTCAGTGTAGCATTAATACAAATAAACAGTCCTGGGAACCTCGCACCCACAGCCTGAGGACAGGTGCCCCATATGGAAACCTTCAGTTCCTGAGCACTCCTCCTGGAGACCCTGAACTACTGTCAGAAGTACCTCCTGGTCAGAGATGGCCATTTGATGTTTTTTAAAACCAGCCTGATAATCTTTGTCTTTAAATTGTCCCAGTCTATTTACATTTATGTAACTATTTATTTCTACCACATTATTTGTGCTGTCTATGTGCCTTTTCTAGCTTCACTTTTCTCTTCTCTTACCTTTTTTTTTGAATTAAAGATTTTTTTCCTCATTGTATTCTTCATCTTTATTAGTTTGAAAGTATACATTCAACTTCTTTTCTTTTAGTGGTTACCTTGGAGATGTATCATGCATAGCTAACTTGTCAAAGTCAAAGATTAAACAATATACTGCCTTCCCAAACAACACAGGACCTTAGAATACTTTAATCAATTCAAAGACCTCAAAGACAATTGTTATTATTTTGATGTATTTATCCTTGTTTGGTTTTTTAACCCATTAAAACTTTATTGTTTTGTTTTATATAGTTAAAATTTGTTTAGGTTCACATATTTGACACTGTCTTTACTCACTATTTCTACTTGCATCTCAGACATTCCACCTTAGATACATTTCTGTAGAGAAATTTTTGGCCTAGTCCATCAGGAAACGTGTACAAGAATGTACCTATCAGAATCATATGCAATAGCTAAACATGGGAACAAACAAAATGTCCATTCAACAATATAATGGAAAAATTGCTGTATTCCTTCAATGGAAATCTACAAAAGAGTGAAAAAATGAATGAATTGTAGCTATGCACAAAAGATGGTTTAGTAAAAATAATGTTGAGCAAAGGAAGTGAAGTCACAAAATAAATATGGTATGATTCCATTTATACAAATTTCAAAAAATGCAAAACTGAATAATTTGTTGTTTAAGAATAAAACAATGTATGGTAAAACTACAAAGAAAAACAACGACATGATAAACCCCAAACTCAGGATGATTCTGAAGCTGAAGGAAAGTGTCTAGCATCTGAAAAGGGCGCTCAGGGCTCTTTAAGGGTAAATCATATTCTTTTTCTTAAGCTCGTGGATGAGCACAAAGGTGTCTGCTGTTTGCTCATATACAGTGGCAGAGACGTCCCATCTGTTCCTTCCCAGTCTCTCCCCCTTGAAGTTAGATAAATCCATGTGTCTGGTTCAAACCAATGAGTTGCAAGCAGAAATAGCAAGATGTATGTGTGTATGTGTGTGTGTATATATATGACTTCTGGGCCAAAACATAAAAGAGTCAGTGCATCACCCTTCAGCTGATTCTGTCCTTTCTATGGTCTCATGTTGAGATGGAGGATCCACAAGATTAAAGCAGTCTGGATTGCTAAGCCTCTGCATGGAGAAGAGTCACCCTGGAGACGTACCTAGACTAGCAGTGGATTTTGTGAAAAACCCACATTTGTTTTATCAAGACACTGACGTTTTAGGGTTGTTACTGCAGTATAACCTATCTTAACTGACTACTATACATACATTTTACAAATATTCTTTGTGTTTGCTCAATATTTAATCAAATCAATTTAGAAGGTCCACATTTAAAATTTCAAACAGTGTAAGTAAATAAAGAAAATGTGTCACCCAGGATCTTGAGTATAAATCAGTCATGACTATTTCCAAAATCTTCTAGTGTGAATGGCAATCTTATTGACAAAACTATGTTGTTGATCTGCTGGCTTCCTTTTAGGTCTAGAAAAAGAGTGAATGGGGCAGTCTGGAGATAAGTGGGCATTCATTAGAATCAGCTGGCTAGGATCTGGCCAGAGATGACTTTGTTGATTCAGGCCTGCTTTGTGTCATTATTGAACCTGGTCACGTGTGTAGGTCTGGTATTCCCAGTGAGGTTGAACGTTCCTTGAAGGGAAGGATGATGTCTCCTCTCACCCGCTCATCCTTGCCATGCTCATCCTGGTACCAAGCATGCAAGTGATCCGGAAGTACTAGTTGCATTGAGCTCAGAAAGCCTGCCTTTCCTTTTCAACTGAAGTTCTTGACAGGCACCACATTCTCCCTGCCCTCTTCCACTTTAACATGCACCTTTGGCCTGGGGACCTGCCAAACAAGACCCAGGGGACATAGTATTCTAAGAAAAGCTGACTTCTCCAGCAGGGGGGATTTGCCAGCCAGCGGGATGTCATGCGAGACAGATTGCAGACGCCTTGCCTCCGTGGTCATCAGAATCAGAAATGCTTGCCTGCCAATCAGCATTATGGTAAAGAGCTGTGACATGACAGTTGTCTGACTTGTGTTAATACGTTCTAATCTTGCAAACTAATTTTGTTCTCCCACTTGGCCATCCCTGCATTGTGTTTGGCCTGCCAGGGCTCGCACCATCCATCAATCTTAGTTAGAGGCCTGCTCCTTCTACCCTACAGCTGAGAGTGCCTCTGGTCCTAGTGAGACACCCATACCTCCCTCTACAAAGCTTCCTTTGCAATCAGCTCTGTAAGAATGTGGTCATCTGGTTCAGGACAAAGATGCAAGTCCTTGTCTATGAGGACTGACAAGATAGCCATTGTTTGCTTGTGTTTTTCAAGATGGCTTGTCTGGGAGAGAAAAATTCCCCATGGCACAAGAGAAAAGCGTTGTGGAGCCCCATTGTCATTTATGAGCCAGTGAAACATGTTAAATTTGTTGAAGTCAAACTCACTGACATCTTTCTGGGCTTAGTTTCCCCATCTGGATGTAGAGGTGTCTGGGTTAGAGGATCGCCAAAGTATTTCTTGTCCCTGAAATTTAATTAGTTCAGTCTGATTAGTGTGTCTGGTAATAGCAACTCTTTCAATTCCCTTTAGGTTATTCTTCTTAACATTTGGGGGAATAGGGTGTTACAAATCCCTTTGAGAATCTGATGAAAGATATGAACTTTCCCCCCGTAAAAATACACTTACATAAAACTTTTAATTAAAATTTCATGTGGTTTGTAACCCCTAAGACCCATGAATGGTACCTAGGTTGAGAAAGACTAATTTTGATTTGAGTCGTGATTTTATTTTTTACTCTGCAATTTACCTTATTTTTAAACTTGCTACCATCTAAAGTACATTTTTTTTGCTTTTCTCCTCATATTTTTATTTTGAAAAATGTCATAACTACAGAAAAATGAAAAAAGGTTCAAGGAATATCCTTATACTCTGCAACTAGATATACCAACGGTTATACTTACTGTCTCCTCCTCCTCCTCCTTCTTCCTTTTCCTCCTCCTTCTTTACTATCTCTTTTCTTCCTCCTACTCCTCCTTCTTTCTCTGGCCCTCTCCTTCTCCTCTTCCTTCTTCCTTCCTTTCTCTTCTTAACCATTTGAAAATAAGTTACAGAGATCATTTGAATATTTTTCAAATGCAAACGGACTGTACATTTGAAATGGTGACATAGATAATTACAACTATCTGGAAAGTATTCATGGAAAGGAATGGATGCATTTTACAACTACTGTACCCTCAGGCCCTGCCTTACCTGGTTCCCCATCAGAGACAATCACTCTGCACATGGGTGAGGTCACATTCATCAAAATACATGACCAAAGAACATTCAGAGGGCAGCCTCTGTTGCATGGTGATATATACCTCATTAAAATATTTTTGACCTATCGTTGGAAACCATTTTAACTTCTTATTTGGAAGACAAGTCTTGTCAGGGACCAGAAGACACCAGAACAAAAAAAGAAAAAAAAAAAGAACAAATCCATCTGGCTCCAAACTGGTAAGAGTTCAAAGGAAGGTCTTTGACTCCATGTTGCCTGTTCATGAGAACATACTTTTTTCACCTATCCCTTGCCCTACAAGGCTGCCATGGCCCATTGGGATGAACACGTGATTTGGAGTCAGAGAGACCATGGCTCTGACACATATTTGCTGAGTGATCCTGACAAGTCACTTAACCATTCTGGGCTAAAGTTTCCCTAACTACAAAATGGCAACAAGTAATACCTACCTTGCTGGTTTCCTGCAAGGGTTACGTGAGGGGTGTGTGAATGTGCCCGATATGTGGTAGATGAGCAATAAACTCTAGTTAAATTTGAGAGACAGGGAAAGTACAATACAAGTCAAGTCACAGAATACCAGAGGTCATTAAACACTGCGCTTCTCAAGGAGGGGCACTTCTCCCTTGAAAACATCTTTCTGGAAAGTCAACATCATTTGTTAAGTCATTGAAATAATTTTTCTTAAAATAATTAGGGAATAGAATACATAATGCACAGGCATTTTTATGATAAAACATGAAATGTCAGAAATGTTTACCCTTGTAGTGGGAACGTGGGTGGAGGGTTTGATGTAACTAATCTAGTTTAGAACTCTTGGTTTACAGATGAGGAACCCGAGGTTCAGAGAAGTAAACGAAATTACCCACCTGCAGAAATTGTTAGTGTTAGCAGCCTAGCTCACTCTCATCATTTATTTCAATAATTTCTGCATAAGGTATGATGGTAAAGAGCTCAGACCATCTATCTGGTGTCTGAGCCTTTGTTTTCTTATCTGTAAAGTGACAGTAATAACAGAAGCTGCCTCATATGGTTGTTATGAGGAATAAAAGAATGATGTATAAAGTGCTTAGCACAGTGCCAGGCTGTGGGGTAAAGGACCCAGTTTTACTCTAAGTAAGGTAGCCCTTGTTTTTGGCTCCAGGGAAATGATCCTTGGAGTAATTGGGATGCTTTGGTCAAGGACTTCCAGGCCACACTGCAGGATTTGTGCTGTCAAGTGGGGGCTGACCAGATAGGAAAAGATTCACCTGGGAGACTGATATCAACTAGCTTCAGGAGGTATGATTTAGCTTATCATGCAGGACTGACCAATAAAAGCCCAGAACATGGAGTCGCAGAGAACTTCCTGACGGCAAAGGGAGGATGACACACTCTCTCTGAGACATGGCAGCTCTACCTTGGGAATTTTCCCAGACCTTGCCTGTGCATCTATTCCTTATGTTGATCCAGCAGTCGTAAGTATAATATCTTTTGTGAGTTCTGTGAGTCGTTCCAGTGAGTTAATGACCCCAAAGACGGTGTCTTCTTAATTTGTAAGATCTGACCTAGCCCTGGGTGTCTAGTGGAAGAGACAGAGAGAGAATGGTGTATGTGTGTGGCGGGGGTGGGGGTGGGGGCTGGTGTCAGAAATGATGGCGAAATGGGAAGGTAGGGGTTGGATTAATCCCCGCATCCTGGGAATCAACTTTATGTTGTTTCTCATCCATGAAGCTATCATCATACAGATACATTCAATGCTTAATTTTTCTGATCGTTATTGGATTCCGAGTGAATCAGCTAAAGTGATCAGCCGGGGTTTTGAGGATCCATTGGAGGTGCATTATAGAAATGGGCATGATTAGATCTTTCCTAGCTCTCAACTCAACGGACACCAGAAGCCAGATTTCGGAGTGTGGGGATGGGTGTCAATTCTTCACCATGCTGTGAGCAGCGTCAGGTAGTGTTGCTCCAAGGGACTCCTTTGACCTTGAGCATGAGATGCTCACAAGGCAAAGAGAATCTCCCTGACAACGCTCCTTGTCTTTAATGGTTTTCCTCTTTGGGAGGTGATATAGCAATGGATTGAATTTCTACCCTGCCACTTCTTAGCTGTGTGAACTTAGGAAAGCAGTTCACCTCCATTTTCTCAGTATCTTTGTCTGCAAAATGGAGATAATGATACCAAAGTCACAGGATAGACGTAATGATTAAGTGAGGTAATTCACCAGGTAAATGCTGCAAATGCACATTCCAAGGGGAGGCAACTGCATATAAAAAGGCACATAAGCATGAAAGACCATGGCATTATCAAAAAATGTCCAGAATTCTTAAACTATAAGGTGCCTAGTGGATGTGGAAAGGTATAAAAGTAGGTAGCTCCTCTGGAGCCAGAAGGTGCACATGTGTAACTAGATGTCTGAGCTCAACACAAAGCTTTGTGCATCCTATTAATTCAGGAGAACACACTTGAGTTTCCATCCTAGCTCTGCCACTTTTGAGTTGTGTAACCTTGAGAAGGTTGCTTAACCACTCTGAGCTTCAGTTTCCTCATCTGTAAAATGGGGACAATAATAGATTTCTTCATGGAGTGTATAAGGATTAAATGAGACCAAATATCCAAAGCATTTGACACAGTAGCCAGCATAGATCAGTGACAATTATAACATTTGTTGAGTGCTTGCTCTATGCTAGCTGCTATTCTAAAATCCTGACGTCAATGAACTCTTTTAATCCTTTCATCAATCCTATCAAGAGGCTACACTTATGATTACCTCCATTTTACAGTTTATGAGATCAAGGCTTAGAATAAATAATTTCCCTAGAAAGTGACAGAGCTGGCTGGTATTGAAACCAAGGCACCTTGCCTTTAGATCCCACACTCTTCAGCCCCAGTCTACAAGTCCACTGCATCTACAAAATAGGGGTAATTATTATTATTTACCAGAAAAGCAATGGAAATCCAGGTGAGGTTTGTGATCCAAGGAGAAAACTGATCAGAGTTAGATCATAGAACAACACTGGATCCGCAGTGAGGAAGGTGGAATCTAAGGCAAAGAAAAACAAAGATGCAGCAATGGTGTGGGCACAGACTCCTGGTAAGTTTTGGGAATTTCAGAGAGCATTTGCTGTCATAAAATAGCAGCCAGGCTTTCATTCTTTCATTCATTCTTTGATCAAATGTTTACTAAGTATCTCCTGTATGGCAGGCCTTATGAGGGAAGTTGGGTCTTTGGAGATGTGTGAAACCCAGCCTCTTCCCTTCCCTCTTCACTGTCTGTGATATGATAAGACAAGGACACACATGATAGCAATAGAAAGCAGATCGCAGATCTGACAGTGTCACATTAGAGTCATAGGTAAGGTACTGCAGAGAGAGAGAAGACCCTTACAGTAAGTAAGGGTCTAGGGAGGGGTTGAAAAGTGGTGTCATGAAAGAGGTGACATTTATCTTAGGTCTTGAAGGATGAGCATTTTTGTTGTAGATTACGGTGTGAGTTAAGGCATGGAGGTGGCTTAGAACAGGGTGAATATGGGAAAAAGAACTCTGTGCAATGATGGATACAATTTTCCTTTGGACCCATTTGCATTATTTTTCTCACCTACTGGCCTTTCCCCAAATGAATACATCTCCCATCCAAAGCCTTTTGGGGGCATCCCTGAGAGGATCTAGCACTGGGGTCATTCCTGGAACTTTTCTTCCCTTCAAGGACGAGAGAGAGGAGAAGGTTCTTTCTGCTCACATGTCACTTGGATAAGGAGTAGGTAATGTCTACTGCACAGCCTGGCCTCTGCTCCCCATCCCATGTCTTCCTCTTCCCTGGGATTCAGTCCTATGGATTGAACTGTGTTCCCCCAAAAATGTGTGTCAACTTGGCTAGTCCATGATTCCCAGTATTGTGTGATTGTCTACCATTTTGTCACCTGATGTGATTTTTGTACATGCTGTAAATCCTACCTTTATGATGTTAATGAAGCAAACCTCAATGTACAAGATTAGGTTGGGTTTTAAATTAATCTCTTTTGAGATATAAAAGAGAGAAGCTAGCAGAGAGACATGGGGATTTCATACCACCAAGAAACAAGAGCCAGGAGAAAAGTGCATCCTTTGGACCTGGGGTCCCTGCACTGAGAAGCTCCTCGACTGGGGAAGATTGATGACAAGCACTTTCCCCAAAGCTGGCAGAGAGAGAAAGCCTTCCCCTGGAACTGGCACCCTGAGTTTGGACTTCTGGTCTCCTAAACTGTGAGAGAATAAATTTCTCTTTGTTAAAGCCGCCCGTGTGTGGTATTTCTGTTAGAGCAGCACTAGATAACTAAGACATTCAGGTAAGGTTTGACCTAGCTACCGTAGCCAGAAAGGTGGCCTTTTAGTGTCTGAAATACATCCAAAGTTTTGAAATCCATGGAAAGGCAAGGAGACCTGTGATTTTCTGATGAGCCACAAGAGGGGGAAGTGTGAACACAAATGAAAAAAAGGGAAGCAAGGGGGGGAAATAAAAAACAGCTGGGAAATGAACAGCTTTCCAGAGGCCCTCATTCCCGATGCCAGGCTAGCAGTTTCAATCTGTTGTTTCTGTCTCTCTTTCTCTGTCACTGTTCTTTCTCTGCCCCTCTCTCATTTGGTCTCTCACTTTCCCTCTGGAATTTCTTTGGGAAAAATGCAAATTAGTATTGCTGCCTCTAGGTTCAAACATCAGTTGCACAATTCCAAGACAGGGGAAGTTCAAGGTCAGAGGGGGTTTAACATTAATCTTAATATAAATCAATGGGAGTTTTCACAACTAAACTCTCCCTTTCTCGCAAAAGCAAAACAGCAAACCCTAAATGAAAATGAGTGTGGGTTTGATCCCAATAATAATAAAACAAACACTTGTGTAGCACTCTCTGTGTTCTGAAGAACACTTAGATGCTGTTCTAAGTGCTTTACGTGGATTACCCCCTTTAATCCTCCCGGCTACCCTCTGACTAGGTACTGTTGTTATTACAATTGTACAGATGAGGGATCTGAGGAACAGAGATCTTGAACAGTTTGCACTCCATCCCACAGTTAGCATCAGAGCTCAAATTCAAACTAGGCAGTCAGGTTCCAGACTCTGCTCTTAATTTCTCCATTGTAGCTGAATATAACCTTAATGAGTGTATAGTGTTCAAAACAGGGGAGTTGATGGCCCTAATACAGCCTGCCACAGTCAGGGCAGGTCTGGATGCTATGTTCAGCTCTAGGAGGCATAATGTGTTTAAGAGAGTTAGTTGATATTGGGAGTTACCGCAAACAAGGATGACCAGGTGATAGAAATAAGGTCATATGAGGAACAGTTGACTCAAGAAAGGGTTTGGCAAAAACAAAACAAAAGAAAGCAAAGCAAAAACAAAACAAAGCAAAGCCAAACAAAACAACCTGAGGGTAGAGTCCAGGAAAATTTTTCTCAAATATTTGCAGAGACCCCCTCTGGAGATTTAGTAACTTTCTTCCTGAGACGTCTGGAGCTTTCCTGGGCAGGGGGATGATCTCCAACTTATTTGGGCCAGCTTTCTGATAAGTCCCCAGACAGGCAGCAGTCCCATGATCTGGAAAAGAGACTGACTAGTGGTCATTTACATGCCCTTTGCCTCCCATTAGGTTGTCCAATAAGGACATACTCTCCCAGGGTGTGGAATTATGTCTGTGTGATAAAATGGGATTTGAGATTTGCTCACATGTCAGTGCAGATGTGCCAGGGCTGACTTTTCCTTAAAAACAGTACTTTATTACTATTATAAACACAATGCATATTCTTATGCAAAATTTAGCAATTACAGAAAAGTATGGAGAAGTATATCTCACAGTGTTCCGCCACCCCGAGAAAACCCGTGTTAGCATTTTAGTGTATTTTCTTACAGTTCTTTTTTTTTTTTTTTTCTGTGCATATATCCTTGTCCACACCCTCCCTAATGGTCCTGAAAGGGGTCCTTCCTGGAAAAGCCATAAAGAAAATTCAGAGAAATGTCATAGTCCATTATGAAGCATGAGCCTGAGCTTCCCTCAGCCTCAAAAGAATGTTTCTGGTGGAAATATTTCAAAAATCATTCTGAAAGAAAGCAGTGATGTGATTTCTTCTACGACCTTTTATGTCGTTGTTGTTAGCTGCTGTTGAGTCATCCCCCAACTCATGGCAGCCCCACGCACATCAGGATCACAGCATCGCGATCCACAGGATTTTCATTGGCTGATTCTCAGAAATAGATAGACCTTTCTTCCTAGTACTTCTTAGTCTGGAAGTTCCACTGAAACCTATTCAGCATCACAGCAACATGCAAGCCTCCACTGACAGATACTGGAGAGTTGGCTGTGCTTGAGGTGCATTGGCTGGGAATCGAATCCAGGTCTCCTACAAGGGAGGTAAGAATTCTACTACTGAACCACCGCTGTCCTCATGACCTTCTTTAAAAGATGGGGATTTACTTGGAAGAGAAAACAGAGTGTGGAATATTCAGACTTTATAATACCAGGGAAGGGAGAGGAAGAGAGCACTTTATCTAGAGGTGGTTAGGTGGTTGTGAGCCAGGCACTGAGTTGGACACTTTACACATTTATTCACTTATCTGTTCCGGAGCTATCTCAGTGCCTATAGTGATGGACACTGGACTTATAATGGTGAGCACAATGGACACGGATCCCATTCTCAAAGACTAAACAATCTCAAGGGGGAGACTGACAGTCATCACAATAAACTAACAAAAGTAGAGGGAGCAGCCAGAGTACAGTTAGGGACCCGATCTAGTCTAGGGGCAAGGGTGGGAGTGGTCAGGAAGAGCTTGCCCTAAGGGAAGGGTCCAATCCACAACCTATGATGGGGATGGCACAGGATCAGGCAGCGTTTCATTCCATTGTACATGGGGTCACCGTGAGTCTGGGGTCAACCTGACAGCAGCTAACAACAACAACAAGGAAAGGGGTTTGGATCTGATGAGGGGAGAGGGAAGAAGAAAAGCATTCCAAGAGGAAGGCAGATCATGTGCAAAAGCCTTTAGCTGAAAGGGACATGATATATTCAGGGAGAAGAAAGGAAGCCAGATAGATAGAGTGCAGAGGGGGAGTAGAGGAGTGATACAAGATAAAGTGGGAGACAATACAAAAGAATGAACTATCACACACGTAAGAACATGGGTAGATATAACAGACTAAATGCTGAATGAAAGAAGTCAGACCCAAGAATGCACACACAGCATGATCCCATTTATATTAAGTTCAAGAACTGATGAATGGTAATAGAAATCAAGACAGTGGCTATCTCTGAGGGGGCTGGTATTCACTGAGAATGGGTACAAAGAAACCTTATAGGGTGATGGAAATTTTAATTTGATGGTGGTTATACAAGTGTATACATATATAAAATTTCATCAAGCTGTACATTTACTATTAGTACACATTACATACTTTACTGTATAACTCTATTAAAATACTGTATAAATTTAAAACAGGTTTATTATATATGAGTACAGACAGAGCGATGGGCAGACAGAACGAAGGACAGACAGAGCGATGGACAGACAGAGCAAGCGAGCAAGAGCGAGAGAGAGATGGGTCAGGGCCAGTTTGTATAGGACCTTGTAAACTGTGGGTCTTTATCTTAAGATAAATGAGAAGACATTGAAGAGTTTTCAGCTGGAGCAGGTGACATGATCTAATTTGTACCTGGAAAAAATCCTGCTGACTTCTGTGTGGAGAATGGATCTATGGTACAAGATCAGATGTTACTACTGTCAAAGTAGGTGCCACTCAAATTGTGGTCCATAACTGATGCCAGTCTGTGAACTGTTTGTTACCAGTCCACAAGCAGTTAAGGAGCTTCCACCAGAATGCAGGAATGAACTACGTGTGCAGGATGCGCAGAATCACCGCACTACTTCTTTCACTTAGAAAGTCTGTCTACAACACAGTGCCGTCTAGATTCAGCAGTGTCCTTGCCGATATAGCACGTCTAGGTGAAGGATGATGGCAACTTGGACTATGGTTGGGAAGTGGAGAATGAGAGAATTAACGAAGAGTCCTGTGAGGTTTTTACAAATTAAGAAATTCACATTCAAGGTCATGCACCTTGTAAGGGGCAGGCTGTTCCGATTCACTATTTCTTGGTGAAAACAGAAAGAAATAATTTAAACACCCGTACATTGTGGTCTATACAAAACGGCTGCTGTGAACAGCTTTCCAAAGAAGATTCAAACTTTTTGCTTCTCAGACTCAGAGTTCAGTCTCTCCCCAACATCCAAATAACAACTTCTTTTAACGAGCCTTTACTCTCAGGCAGCTGGACACTTTCCACACCTTGTCTCACAGAATCCCTCAAACAACCTCATGAAATAGGTATTATTAATGTTCTCATTTATCAGTGGGAGGAATTTAAGCACAAAGATGTGAAATGATTTGCTTGAGCTTACAAAGCTAGCATGTAGATTTGAATTCAGGTCTGTCGGACATCAGGGCCTATGATTTTATTCATTAACTACATCTATTCTCTTTGCTCCCTGGTATGTCTCTTTCAGTAAAGGAGAAGTGCTGAGTCTGAGTCATTTAGGGATTTCTCTGTGGATGAGTGTGCATTAAAAGAAGAAGCTCTGAGCTTATCGGGGTTTCAGAAGGAAGACTCTTGTTCTGGCATTATATTTAATGCTGCATTACACACAATGCTTGCCATGGTGACTCCTGTTCAGGCCTTTGAGTGCTGTTTCTCCCACCCACCTGGCCCCTTCCTTGCAGCAAACAAACACAACAACGCTCCCTTGGGCCAGTTGTTTGGAGCAGTGGCTGAGGCCTGGTTGGGGGCTACGCTACCCAGAGATGGAGTATGGCTGTATCTTTGCATCTCTTTCCAGAATTCTTTCATTCGTTCATTCTTTCTCTCTTTCTTGATTTACGCATCTTTCATCCACCTATATTGAAACATTAAAAAAAAAGTATACACTTTGTTTTTTACAGTAATTTTAGGTTTACAGAAAAATTGCACGAAGTGTTTGGAGTTCCCATCTGCTCCCTTCGCCTCTACAGTAGTTTCCCCTATGATTAACATCTTGCACTCTTGTGGTACATTTGTTACAACTGATGAGCCAATACTGATACATTATTATTAACTAAAATCCCTAGTTTACATCAGGGTTCACAATTTGTATTGTGCAGTTCTATGGGTTTTGACAACATTTATCAATATTTTTAACTGAGAACACATTATATGTAGCACTACTAATTCGGCTTCTTTATATAACAGAGGATGAATATTTTTCATTACAACAAACATATTCCCCGGCCTCATTCTTCTTACCTCTGCATGATATTTTTTTGCATGTATGGTCATTGAGAGATTATTTAACTAGTCCTCTACTATTATAGGACTGTTATAAACAATGCTGTAACAAAATTCTTTATAAGTATGTATCTGTATAATTTTCTAATTCTTGTCTTTCAATAAATCCTCAGACATGTAGTTTACAGCTTTTTAGAACTTTTGGATATTTAAATATCTGGGAAAGGTTCTAAGCAGGAACATTGCTATCTCATTCTTATTTTATTCTTTTTTTTAAATTGTTGTAAAAATATATGCAACCCACCATTTGCCAATTCAACGTTTTTAATGTTTACAACTTAGTGATATCAGTTACGTTAATCGTACTGTGCAACATTATCCATAATTGACGCCAAATTTCCCATCATCGTAAACAGAAATTCACTAAGATTTTTATTTTAGAAAGACCCCTGTGGCTGCTAGATGTTGGGAGAGGTCAGAGAAAAAGCTGCTGGAAGAATCAAAGTGAAGGATGATGAAGACTTGAGGGAGTGAAATGAGAAAGAAATTTAGGAGAGGAAATAAACAGAAATTTCTGTAAATTTAATATGGATGGTAGATTCAGGCAGTGTAAATGTAAATTTTTAAGCATAAATTTTTTAAGGTATGAAATTCTCCTCTTTTCAAAATGGAGGAAGAGAAAGTCAGCATCCACTAGAAGGCAAGGTGAAGCAGATAAAGGGTGAGTTGTGATTCTTAAAATGATTTTGAAGCCTCCTTCTACACTTTCTTCTTAGTCACTAATGGATTTGTAATATTTCTGCAGGAAAGGAGCTCAGTGGCATAATCAAACTCTGTTTACTAAAGATACAAAAATAGTACAACTAATCAAATCAAAATGGTGTTATCAAAGGAATTCCCATCAATTTTTCTAACCATTTACTAGATAACTCTCCCATTTGATTGAAAATTGAGTTTTGTTTTTTTTTTATGAGCAATTGATCTTTGTAAATATTCTGCGTGTTCCCAAGGTTAAGTGTCTTGGCATATAATTATCCTACATTGTGTTTGTGAACCTCCAACAAGCTGCCCTCCATTCTTTGTGGACAATTTTAGCCTTGGGTTTGTTTACCTATGATTATTAACATACTTAAATGCAACTGTAGAATTCTGATGCTTAATTTCATGCTGATATGTTGAGATGTTTCAAGAGGAAATTAATGTAGCTGATAAAATCATTTCTATAATTTTCAGGCACTTTAATAGTGTACATCAGGATACAGCAAAGAGTGTTATAGAATAGAATTTTGTTTATGAAGATTATTAAAACATATTTATAGTTGGCACAAGCATTTCTTCTAAAATATTCTCTGAAATGTTAGCAACTGGGAAAAACCTGCTAATTCCAGGTGAGATGGACACAGATGATATTTTCTTTGCATGGTGACTACTTTGGAAGAGTCTTGAGCTGGTTGGTCACCTTAGACTCTGAAAGAGGGTCCATGGACCCTTGAATTTCAGAAGAACCTGTCTCAGTTATCTCTAAAGCCTTTCTCCAAAGCTGACGGGACAAGCACTAGGGCTATCCAAGTTTCTTCTGGAAAACTCACAATGTTGTGTATTGAGTTTAGTTCAGCATCCTCATTAAACTTCTCTCTACCCTCTCTGGGGCTGTGACAACTCTACAGGCCTGAGACTAGGATAGATGTGTGACTTAAACTCCGAAAGTCTGCCTCTTACTTTAGTTCAGTTCTATCTACTAACATTTTCTGAAGACCTTGTCTGTCAGGTTCTATCCTGGGTACCGGGGATACTAAAAAAGACATTCATTCTTTCCTCAAAGAGTCCGTGATGTTGTCAACACCTGTATCATTCTCCTCATTGTGTTCTGAAGAACATGACAGCTGGGAGATGCTCTGTAGAAAAGATGTCCCCTGGTTAAATAAATGTAAGACATTTAGAAATTCTGTATATTCTATCCCTTCTCTAAGAGTCACACTGCATAACAACATACTAGATTCTACTGCAAAGACACCTAAACCCATTGCCTTTGAGTTGATTCAAAATCATAGCAACCCATAAGACAGAGTACAACTGCCCTATAGAGTTTCCAAGGCTGTAATCTTTATGGAAGCAGACTGCTACATCTTTCTCCTGCAGAAGGGCTGGTGGGTTCGAACCACCAATCTTTTGGTTAGCAACTGAGCACTTTAACCACTGTACCACCAGGGCTTCTTGCAAAGACTCCTACTTAACACTTTTTAGGTAAAATATCTAGAAACATCCCAAGGAGTGTGCTTCAGAAAATGCGTCAGAAAATGCTGAGCTTGTTGTGTCTCCCAGTTCTGGGATTTCTGCTGCCCTTGTTTCTCCTGGTAACTTTGTGAAGGTTACAACTCACCTGATCTTTCACTCCTTGTCCTTGGGTCTCCAATTATGCAGCAAGTGTTTATTAGGCCAAACCTTTTTACAAAGACCCCAAGGGCTTCTTTGAATTCTTTTCCTGTTACAGGGAGATTTTATTGTTTTAAATATTGCTTGTAGTAAGTGCGTCACTGGCTGGGAATCCTTGGTTAAACTGAGATTTCATGGTAATAAGATCCAGTCCAGTCTCTGGAGTTCATTGTGCATGTTGTTGGCTGGGTTTTCACTCAGGTTTACAAAGCTGATTATAGCCCCACTGATATTAACCTCTTGTTAGAAGATGGACTCCTTGAAGGCAGGGACTGAGGTTCCTCCTTGTCTGGTTTTGTTCTCTTACCATCACCAAATTCCCCCACTCCTCTTCCCACATAGAGAACTTTCCACATCTGTGTCAAAGCTGAATAGTTTCTTTCAAGGCTGTGAGTTAGTAGCTCCTACTTACATGAATGTAACATTAAGGTGTTCATCAGGGTCATAGAATCCTCTCTCCCATCACCTTTGTCTTCAAATTGAGGTGCCCTGCCTTGACCAAGGCAGAAGAAGTGCTAGAAAACCTCAGACAAGGCCATCTTTCCATTTTCTCAGCCTCTAAATGACTTGGGAATGTTACTTCTTATTATGTATCTTGGGCCACCAGCCCCATGCATGCCTCATCACTACTCATTCCCTCAAACTCCTGTGAATAGCTTGGTGAGCCACTGCTGAGCACTGCTGTGAAGGTCAGTGAAAGGTGATGAAGAAGGACAAAAGAGATTTTGAGACACTGAGAGCCAACGATAATGACAACTCGTACGTGGACAGCAAGATTGTCCTCCCTTCTCGCTCTCATGTCTTTGAGGCTATTTCATTATGAAATGGCTCTGTGGGGAGCCCAGACAAGAGTCAGACAAGGAGCAAGCCCTTCTCGCTAAATGTCACAAGAGGCCCCACGCAGTGAGCTGGGTCTGTCCACCTCAAACTGAGCAGTGTGGTTCAACTTACTAGGTCTGTGCTTGGGTATCATTGTGGCTCTAGGTATCATCCCTTCCTAGTACATCCATTATTCATAATTCATTCATCTAGGCCCTGTGGGAGAAAAAAAAAATGAAGACGACATGGTTCCTTAATTTTACAAGGACTCATGGTCCAGTGGTGGAAGCGGACACCCTGACAGATCATTGCAGCACAGTGGTGGGTGCAAAAGGGAAAAGCACAGGGACATGGGAGTGGAAAGGAGGGTGCCCGATGCCACCTGGAGGTGGGGTGGGTAGATGTTAGAGAAAGCATTTGGGAGCAGATAAAGCTTGACCTGGGTCTTACAGTAGGGGACAACAAAATTTGTCTATAAAGGGCCAGATAGTAAATATTTTCTGTCTCTGTGGACCATATGATCTCTGACACAACCACTCAACTCTGCCATTGCAGCCGGAAAGCAGCCATAGACAATATGTAAACACATGAGTGTGGCTGTGGCTGTGCTCCAATATAATTTTATTTACAAAAACAGGTGGATGAGTTTGGTCCCCAGGCCATAGTTTGCTGACCTCCACTTAAATGAAAGGAGCCCAGGTGGTGCTGTGGTTAAATGCTCAGCTGCTAACTGAAAGACTGGCTATTAGAACCCACCAGCCAGTCCGTGGGAGAAAAATGTGGCAGTCTGCTTCCATAAAGATTTATAACCTTAGAAACCCTATGGTGCAATTCTACTCTGTCCTGTAGGGTTGTCATGAGCTGGAATCTCCTCAATGGCAGTGGGTGTGTTTTGGGTCTTAAGTGATAATAATAGCAAACAGCTGCATGCTGTATAATGCTTACTATGTACCAAGCACTACGTGTGTGTTTGTGTGTGTGTACACACATACATGTATATACACAAAACCACAAAACCAGTCCAGTTGCTCTCAAGTTGATTCCGACTCACAATGATTCCATGTATGTCAGAGTAGGACTGTGTTCCATAGGGTTTTCAATGGCTGATTTTTTGGAAGTAGATCACAGACCTTTCTTCTGAGGCACCTCTGGGTGGACTTGAACCTTCAATCTTTCGGTTATCAGCTGAGTATGTTATATATACATATATGTGTGTGTGTGTGTGTGTGTGTGTGTGTGTATATATATACACACACACTCATATAGACACACACATACCCGTGTGTTCATTTAATCTTCACAATAACCCTATGAAGTAGATATCACAATCTCCATTTTATAGTTGAGGAAACTGAGGTATTTGCAGGTTAAGAAACTTGCCCAATGTTAAACAGCTGGTAAGTGGTTGAGCTGAGATTCAAATTCTTGGTTAGCCCTAGGGTCCACGAACTTTATAACTACTCTACACCAAGCAAGAATACCGAGGAGTGGGCGTTCCAGGCAGAGGAAACAGCTTAAGCAAAGGTCCAAAGGCAAGAGACAGCATGCAGAGTGCCATGGAGGAGTAGGTGGGAAGCAGAAGAGTGGGAAGAATGAGGTAACAAGGGACCAGATCATGGAGGGCCTTGAATGCCATGCCAAAGAGTGATGGGTGTCAAATAAGGCAGCACAAGCGCCAGGGGAAGCCGCAACAGCACATCATTCTGAGATTCGATCCTTCTTCCTTGCATTCCTGCGAGCATGCTTTGACTAGAAGGAGGCGGGAATGAGTGCCAGGTTCCTCCAGAGGCTGGAAAAGGAGCAGGAAGGAGAGACTTCTGGCTGTCACCTTATTCCCTTAGGAATAAGGGCCAGCCGTAGTTGGGGGATAGCCCAACCCCAGGAGTTCTTGTAGGGCGGGGGCAGTATGAGCAAGGTTTTGTCAGCCTCTCTCCTGGGTTGCCAGCCTGCTTGGCTTGGCAGAGGTGGAGAAGCACAGTTAGCACATAAGGCCAAAATTCCTCTGCCAGACGTGAAGCTGAACAGTCATCAGAGCCTCATAGCTGGGGAGAGTTTATAAATTCTCATACTTCATATACGCAGGCCATATGACTGTTTATTGAGGATTTTTTTATTATTTTAATTAAAACTCCAGTTCAAGCCCCGCCTACCCCATTACCTTCCTGAGTGAGTTATTTCTCTCTCCATCTTTTTAATGGGCCACCATCACCCTGGTCTCTTGCCTCAGGCACAGGGAGAGCTCTGCTGGAAATTAGTGTCCAGCTTGGAAGGGAACCACCAGCTGCAGGCCAGGCTGGGCAGTAATTGGCTGAGATGATACTGGAGGCTCAGCTAACAGGCCCAAATTGGTCCCTAATCAAGTCGAACCTGAAAGCAGCTCACTTCCCTGGGCTAAGCCCGGGCTGCCAATTTCCTTCTCAGAGACAGAGCCGCTGGGCAGGATTCCGGCTGCCTGTACAAATGGCTCTACAATGGTGAAGGGCAAGAACACAAATCCTCTTCAGAATCCATTAGAACATGTCACCTGCTTTGTCCTGGAAGAGATTCGGCTTCACTCATCTCTTGCTTTCCTGGTGCCAAGGCTTCAGCCTAGCTTTGGGGAATTAAGAGAGACTGGAAGCCTATCTGATGCCAGTATTGTTGGTGATTATAATAATCACCTCTTCTCCCCTTGAACTTAATGTACTTCAGAGGACTTTTCACATACAAGGACCAGAGGACAACTCTGTGTAGGAGCTCAGTGGGCATTATAATTTCCCATTTTGCAGATGAAAGAACATCTCCATTGTGCAGATGAGATGGAAATCTCCACTTGGAAGATGAAAAAAGAAAAATGCAGAGAAGTCAAACGAGCCTGCTCAAGGTCCCGTAGCAGCTGGTCTAGCGGGACGCCGGGACTAGACTCCAAGTCTCTGACTGCTGGTCTGGGCTCTTTGTCTTTGATGCATTTCTTCCATGACAGCAGGTGCAACCTGGTTAGATGGCCCCTGAGCCTTGGTTAGCCAGGGACTGGGAGCTGCAGTAGAGAGATGTGTCGCTGGGATAGGCAGCAGCCTCTGGGAATGTCACCAAAGGACAGGGCACATGGGTGTGTACAGGAGTGGAGAGATGGACATTGTCACCAGGCAACTAATCCCGCACTATCCCAGTTACCTAGGTAACAGTGGAATGAAGATGGTCTAGATGATACAGAGTGAGTATGAGTTACAGGCCTTTCACCGTATCAAGTAGAGATTAAGAGATTGGGGGAAAGATTCCTCCTTTTTCTACTGTTATCTTCCTTGAGCTTTCTAGTCTTCACAGCCATACCACTATGGCCCCCACTTTCCAGTTATTGCCCTCAGTTCCTTTACCCCAGGAATGAATCTGCTTGTAGTTTTTTTTTTCCTGGCTTGCTTCAGTGTCTGCCTCAGATTCTGAACTCTGGAGAACAGGTATCAAGCAAAATAAAGTCAAGGCACATTTACCGAGTTCCTGGTAAGTGGGTAGCCTGCCCTGGATCTTCACATTCATAAACTCATCTAATCTGAGAGGTGTGCTGCAGCTGGCTTAGGCTGGCCTGCCGGAGGAATTATGCACGTCTCTTTCCAACTCCCCTCCAGTGACTCCATGTTGGTTACTTGAAGTCCACCACCGTGAGAATATTTAATAGTGAGAGAATATGGAAATAGGCAAACCCTACAAACCAGGGCTTTTTTTTTTTTTTTTTTTGCTTCAGAGAGCTGATCGTTAAACATTTACCCACACCACTGTAATCCTCTCCACACCCCAGTGAGGCAAGTACTGCTATTTTCATTTCATAGTTGAAAATCTGAGACTCAATGAGGGTAATTATTTTGTTCAAGGGCATTCAACTAGTAAGTAGTAGCTTCAATATTTGAAACAGCGTCAAACTGATCCTAAAGTCTTTGCTCCTTTCATGTTATCCCATGGGGCTGGTAACGCTTAAATAATATGTAACAGAGATTGTCAATCTGTTGGGCCAAGTTACAAGTACAGGACACATGCAATTTCTGCAGCACTCTAAAATGTAATTCCAAATGTTTTCATATTCATTATATTACTTGATCTTCACAACCATCTTGTGATGTAAGTAAGTATCCTTAGTTCCACCTGAAGTCGAGACTGAGGCTCAGAGAGGTTAGGTAAACGTTCCGTGGTCACAGTAGTAATAGATAGTGCATTTGAGGTTGGAGCCCATGTTAACAGATCTTTGATTCATATTTCTTTCCATCACACAATGTGGTCTCTAACCTTCACAAAATAGATCCTAGCTAATAAAACACTTCACCTAAAAAAATTTGTATTTTCCTTCTGCCCTTTTTTTTTTCAGAATATGGGGCATAACACTATGAAGCAGCCAGATATCAAGGATTTATTAAAAGGAAAGAAAAAATACATCTAGGATCAGCCTATATCCAAGACAGCCAAGTCCCTGCCTTCTTCTAGATCCTAGTTGGTAATAGGGAGCCCTGTGCGGTGGTTAAGAGCTCAGCTGCTAACCAAAAGGTCAGCAGTTTGAATCTACCAGCTGCTCTTTGGAAACCCTGTGGGATAAGCCTACTCTATCCTATAGGGTCGCTGTAAGTCGGAATCGACTCAACAGCAACAGGTTTGGTTTTTGATTTTTAATTGGTAATAGAGTGGGGAAAGAGGGAGAAGGTAAGGGCTTTGTCATGGATTGAATTGTGTCCCCCCAAAATAGCTCCTAGTCCAGGAGAAGATTGATGACAAGGACCTTCCTCCAGAGCTGACAGAGAAAGCCTTCCCCTGGAGCTGACGCCCTGAATTTGGACTTCTAGCCTACTAGACCGTGAGAAAATAAATTTCTCTTTTTTAAAGCCATCCACTTGTGGTATTTCTGTTAAAGCAGCACTGGATAACTAAGACAGGCTGCATGAAAGAACTTAGATATCCTGGGATCGTGAGATTTCCATTCCCCCCTCCAAATGCACTCACAGTCCTGGACAGTGAGAAATATGTTTGATAAGAAAGCTTCTGCAAGTAGTTTCTTCCTAGAAATACTCTAATTCACCATGTTCTCTGCACTGACCAGTACCAGAAAAGAGATCTGGACATTGTCCCAAACTTATCAACTACCAAGGTTGAAATAGAATGGGTTGCTGTTTAATTCTGAGTAAAGTGGAGAAGGACATTAAAGAAAATCCCCAGGTGCCAGAAGTTCTAGTCAATTGAGATTTGTTGGTATTTATTGAGCCATGGCTGGGGGATGCAGAACAAGCAAACCAGCAGCTGTGGGGTCATGAGAAGACAGTGGGAATAGAGTCAAAATATACAACTGCAGCTCAGCCTTGGGTCAACTATGTGATCTTGGGCAGATCACCATGGCTTCTCTGCACTCCAGTTTCTGCCTTTGTAAACAAGAGACAATAAGATGGGCTACATATATTTGTTCTGAGAATTAAATGGTTTAACTGATGTAAAAGTACATAATGACTATTCAATAAATGTATTCAATAAATGCTTTTTCAAATGAATAAGCTATGCCATGACTGCTCTACAGGAGCAAAAATCCACTTGGCATGGCGCACAAATGGTTAAGTTTGATTCATCAATCCAACCGATTGTCCTCTTTTTGTAAGTCTGTTTAGGGAATGAGGCCATTCTCCTGCCACCTCCCTGGTGGCATGGTGCCCAGCTGCTTTCTGTAGGCAATGGTGTGAAAAAGATTTTAATAGTCAGCCATGCCCTAGAGTGGGCATAGCTTATAATTTTCTATGACTTACTATGCTCAGTCTCAATTACTCTTGATTAAATATATATATATTTAAATCACCTCATTAATAGTAGTGTTTGCGATTTCGTTTTCTACTTCTAATAGAAATCTACCATTTTTCATTCGATGGATTCCCATCCAAGGGGGGAAAACACAGCCAGGATAAAATAGATCTACTGAAAATAGTTTATGGGAATATGGGGAGGAAAGTGTTTTCAAAACTAATGTCAGTGACGCAAGCAAGTTACCTCCTATGCTATTCTCTTTCTTTCTTCTTACTGTCTCATTATCACACTTACCTGTCTTAGCTATTTTGGTCATTTTTTAGCCTGTGGATTTCGTTATTGATGCAAAGTAGTGAGCCCAAGAGCTGGAGAGAAGAGAGATTAAGACAGTTAATATACACACAGTGCTTACAACTGTGCCCAACTTGCAAAAATCATTTTATCAGTGGTCAGCCACAAGGATCTCCATTTTGCATGTGAGAGCATAGGCCCTAGCAAAGTTGGGATGTCGGTACAGTGTGTCTTCTGAGCTTCCAGCTTGCCGCCTTTGTGCTTCTATGTACTCTCCCCTCCCCTTCCTTAGCCACTTTCCTCATATGCTCCCCACAGCCTTTCCATAAAAACCTGCTCCCAGGAAAGGCTCTGATGGATTCATTCACAGTGAAGTGTAGAGGATGGATATTGTTCTGTATGATCCCTGGGTGGGAATGGGGCTGGAGGGAGAAGGTTTCCTCTGGAGGGCAAATCCCATTGGAGTTTCAAGCCCAGTTGTAGGAATACACATCTGGGAAGGACAGACATAGTTTGGGGCATGGAATAAGATTTTACCCACACATTTGTATTGGCTACTGCAGATGGCTCCAAGGGCCGGGCATGTAGGGCTTTGTCATGCAGCAATTTCTGTATCTTCAATTCTCCCAATAAACCAAACCCAAGCAACCAGTGGAATGAATCTGCCTTGCAGGCACTTCTCAGGTATAGGCCTGTCCATTTTGCCAGCTCAGTGCCCTTGGTCCCTAGCTCAGCCCCCTCTGCCACTGGACTCAGAGCCACCAGCAAGTGGGGTCTGTAGTTACTCCTGCTGCCACAGGTTAGTTGCTGTGGATACCCATCTGGGAGCTCTTGATGGGAACTGGAAGTGAATTGAGGCCAAAGCAAGGCTGAGCAAAACCTACCATGACCAGTCTGCAGAATTGGTAGGAGTGTGAGACAGTGGGAAGAACGTAGACTCTCTCAGGACAATAGAATCAAATTGTGGCCGCTCCTAACCCGTGTGACTTGGACAAGTCCCTTCATCACTATGGACCTCAGTTTTACTTACATGTAACATGGTAATAGTTATCTTTGCCCTGCCTACACCAAAGGTGTTGTTCTGAGCATCAACTGAGATTCTGGCCTGCTTCTAAGATAGAGGGTGAGCTTCCCCTTGGGCCAGAGCTTGAGTTTTCTGAAGGGGTTGCAGAGAATCAGCTGACATTGCCTATAGAGCAGGGAGAGGACAAATTTGACTGGCTGCTCTTCCCTTCTCAGGCCTGTGAACCTGGGCAGAAAAGCTTCCAGGAATGTCTGCGTTGGCCCCAGACGAGGTTTGCAAAGATGGGACCCTTGGGCTGAGAATAAGACCAGATTGTGGAGGGGAAATTGATAGAAATTACAACCGACGGGTCACAGATTTAAACATTTATTGACTCCAGCTAACTATGCATACTTATTCCAGTGCTACATACACTTACTTTGATCTCATACACACACTCTCTTAAGATGTCACAAATGCTTGGATGTTACACACACTCAGCTGATGTTACACAAACACACCCATGCAGATGTTACACCTAATTTCTCGGATGTCACCCACACTCCCTCAGATGTTACCCACACTCCATCATAGGGTAGACACACTCATTCTGCTCGGCTATCACACTGTTGTAGGGATTACTCGATTGTATGAGGCGAAGCCTGCTCAAACCAGTTTAGGCACAAAGGGGGATTTACTTGAAAGATTAAAGCTGCATCACAGAACCCTGAGCAGAACCACAGCCAGCACAGCTAGGTACCATTGTTTCTGTTCTCTGCCTCTCTCTGAGTGTGTGGTTTACTCCTCTGTTTCTTCTTGGGCCGGTTTCTTTTGCTTTGCTACCATTCAGCTCATCATGGCTGTTAAAGGTTAATTCAACTTTTTTTTTTTAAATGGTGGAGCTCATTTGTCTCTGGCCTCAGAGACCAGTCATAGACCACACATAGGCTTTCATTTCTCATTTTAATGTAAACTTTACGTATTTTTATCATAAGGTAAAACTTTCATTATGGAAAACTGGAAAAAATATAGACAATCAGAAAGAAGAAAAATATCTCCCATTGTTATACCACTCGAAGACAGTTGCTATGAAAACTTCACTTATTTTCTTCTCATCTGTGTTTCTATGTGGTTATTTTTATACTTACGTCTGTATAAAATAGAATAATTTATAAATAACAGTTTTACAGAAATGTGGTTGAAGACACCTTCCTTTAGCTACGTGCTCTTAGGTGATTCAATTAAGGCTCTGGTGTCTTGGGAGGGGACCTTGTGCACCTTTGTCTCAATGAAGGAGACGAAGGACAAGGGGATCTTTAGGTAGCTTAGGCAATTGTATTCGACTGGCTTAGGGTCCACTGCCTCAGGCATCTTCCCTAATTTCCCCCTGACACACCTGCGTGCCCAGGAGTCCTATGGGCCTTAATCCCCACAATATTTCTGATTTGAGCCATCCCAGGGCTTCTTAACCAGCGTCCATGGCTGGCCTTCAGGTTCTTAGGGAACAACCTATCATTGCTTGCCACATTTTGTGTGTTGGCATTTTTTTCTGGAGGAGACAGTTCTTATCTTTCATCAGATTCTTAAAGGCACTCATGATCTAGAAATTCAAGAACCCCTTATCCATCATCAATAGCAGAGAACTGCAGCGGCCTCTGCTTCCCTGGTTTCCAGCCAGCTGCAGCCACAGCCAGTGAGAACAGCCAGCGTAAGACGCCAGCTTATCCGTTCTTCCTCCAGTTTTTTTTTTTTTAAACTTTTGTTTTCATTTTTGAGGTCTGATGCACATTATTCTAAACTGTTAAAAGGGGTGAGAACCTTCCCACACAGAAGAAAATGGAATTGGTATGCAAAGTAGGCCCAGTCTTGAATAATTAATTCTGATTTGCATGTTCAGATGAGCCTGAGAGCTGCCCTGGCAGCCGGGAGGGAATTTGTGTGCAGGAAGGTGGAGGGTGGGGTGTCCAGTGGGGCAGATTTGAGGGATTCAGTTCCCTAGGAACCTCCGTTGCCCTTCTGAAGTCAATTCTTTTGACTTCTGGAGCTGGAAAAGCTCTTGGGCAATCAGTTCATCCAAACCTTTTATGTTTAAGGAAGAAACTGAGGCCCAGATGGAGGAAGTGTCTTGCCCAAACTCACACAAGTTAGTGACAGGAAATACCACATCATGGTTAACAGCAGAGGCTTTGGGACTGCCAGGGTTCTAATCCCATTACTTAGCCGTTAACCTTGGATGAGTTACTTAACCTCTCTAAACCTCAGTTTTCTCATCTGTAAAATGGGAGGAAATAATAGTAATAATAGTATCCACTTCGCAGGGTTGTTTTAAGAATTCAATTCGATGTACCTAGTATTTAAAAGCATGGTAGAAATGGCGATTGTTCTTGTTGTAGCTTTTATCATCATCATCATCTTAATCGTGGAACTGTAACTAGAACCTAGCTTTTCATATCAGCACAATTTATGCCCATCAAGGGAAGCTTAGGGTCTTTGGTGAGCCTTAGTTTCCCCCCTCACTCCCTGTAATTACCTTGTGATACTATTGCTGGGTAATAACAAAATAATATTAATGATAATAACATTATTATATGTTGGGACTTCTTACCAGATACTTTGAAAAGCACTTCATAGATCTTTAGTCCTCTAGGGGTGATATTTACAAGGGTCCGGGACCACAATGTTGGAGATGGAGAGGAGGTGCTATCTGATGGGATGGGAACAATCTCTGGAGGGTTATGACCAGCAGAGGCTGCCAAGGCTCAAGCCTGACCAGAGTATGTGTCCTCCCGTTAGCCTTGCTGCAGAGAGGGCTGGTCAGATCACCCCATGGGGGTGGCGCCATTCTGACTCCTCACAGTCTGAAAGTCTGAAGCTCACTGAGGAGAACGGTACCACCAATAGACCCCAGCTGTGTATCCTGAGGAGGAGGGCACATCCTACTGCTTCCAGCATGAGTGGAAAGAGGGTCCCATGAAGGAAGGACTAGTCTTGGACCAGTGGGTGGAAGCTATAGAGAGACAGATTTTACTCCAGTTTAAGTCTGTAAAACAAGAGTTTGCTACAAAGGTAGAATGGACTTTCTAGACATTGGGAGTTTGTCAGTAGAGGCCTCTGGGGATGTTGCAAAGAGGTTAGACAGGATGATGACTGGGGTTCCTCTTATCCCTGAGAACGTCTGGTTCCAAGTCTCCAGGCTGGATGATGAGGCCCTCCTGCCCTCAGAAGGTATAGAATTAGGTCTGCCACCCACATCCTTTAATATTCAGAAACTCCAGCCAGGAAGCTGGGTTGCCTGGACATCTCTAATCTTCCCTTAGTAAGACACAACCCAGCCTCCCTTTTTTTCTGTATTGCAAACTTCGAATTGGAAGGACCTTCTGCAGATACGAAGGGCTTAGCTCTTTAAGCTTGGATCTTATTCTGAGAGGCCGCCCTCATCTAACTGAAAGAACACTGGTCTTGGAGTCAGACATTCTGCATTCAAATCCCAGTACTTCCGTTCATGGTTTAATGACTTTGGACAGCTTACTAAACCTCTCTGAACCTCAGATTCCTTGAGGGTGATGTTACCCACTCGCTGCATTGTAAAGGACAGAGATAATGCTTATATGGTACTTGGCACAGAATAGTTAAGTCCCGCCTACCTCCCGAGATGGTTGTGCAGAAAAAATGAGAGAGCACATGGAAAAGCATAAATATCAATTTTCTTTCCACAAGTCCTTTTGGCGGCGGGGCAGGAGGAGCAGGGAGAGTCTCTGTCCCCTGGTGCCTCACTCTAAGTGGCCTAACAGCTTTCAGGCTATGCTTTCAGGAGACCCTATGTCTGCTGGTCCTGAGAGGGGCGTCAAGCTGGGACTACGATACTGATGGGAGATTGTATAAATACTGAGGGAAAAAGCTTCTCCAATGGTGATGGCACTGCCTGCTGATTGCTGTGTGGGAAAATTTAAGTGTCTGCTGTAAGACCTCATGTCTCTGAAACACTGAAGCAATTTGTTGTTCTGTAGAAGAAGTATCCTGGAAGTAGAAAGAGTGAGAATCAGAAGACCTGTCCCTGCCGCTTACTACCTAACCTCTCTCTCTGCTTTAATATCCTCCCCTCTAAAACAGGGACAATAAATTCTACTTCTATAGGCTAAGAAAACAACATCCAATATTTTTGTGAGTAAAATGAGTTTCCAAATGCCTTAAGGCTTCCCCGTGTATGCAAGTTTGTGATAACTCTTTTGGGTGGTTTAGATCTGATTGCTTCTGTCTTTGTGGATGCACTCTGGACACACATACTACAAGTTATGACCTATCTACCGACTGGAAAACAAATAGTGGAATCTTACGCTGCTCGAACATAGCTTTCTGAGAAGTGTCGGGGCAGCTGAGGAGCAACGCTAACTCCTTGACTTTTTTTCGATTGCATTAGTATCAGGATTTGCTCTTTTATGTACCTGCATGTGTCCACAATTGTGTATAGGTTGGATACAGCTAGACTGGGAAGTTACTGTAGTCTGGTTGACTTGTCTATATCTGACACTATTACTTCTAGGAGAAGATTGTCTGGGAATGCCTGAACTGAAAATTCTCAAGCTACGGAGTTTGTGCTCAAAATTAGAGGGAAAATACACCTTCTATTAGCCTCTAAAAAGGACTCTGCCACTGTAAATAAGAACCCCAGGCAATGGTGGGTATGTGAAAGCTTGGCTTGCAAATTTGGGGCAGATTAGGAATGAGGACAATAGCTCTTCAAGTCCAGGGTTGCATCCCTGAGCCCTCCAAAGTCATGTCCCTTTGCTCTCCAACTGAATCCTTTAAATGCAGAGGAATGGTGTCTGGTTTCCAGAGAGTGCTGTGATTCACACAGACACTGAGGCCCGGATGTGCACAGGTGCCTCTCTGCATGTGTTCCTCAAACACAAACACAGGCAAACACAGACCCTAGACAATTCCATCTGCCATGAGCACAGGTATAAGCGTGAACACAAATGCACCTAGATACATCTCCTTCACCTGGCTTCCTTTCTTTGCCTGGCTAACTCCACCTTATCTTCAAGCCCCAGCTTAAATGCCACTTCCTCTGGGAAGTCTTTCCTGAATTCTCTTGATTTATGTTGTATGTCCCTGCTATGCATATCAAAAGCACTCTGTTCTTCCACCATGTTAGCCCTTATCATGCTTTACTGTGATTGGGTACTAAGTGAAGTATAGAGAGCCCACCCGACTGTAACTTCATGAGTAGAGGCATTTTTGAAGATTTGATAACCATTGTAACTCTACATTGTCCAATATATAATTTTTTTCCCAGTTGCCATCGAGTCGATTTTGACTCATGGTAATCCCATGTGTGTCAGAGTAGAACTGTGCTGCATTGGGTTTTCAAAGGCTGAGTTTTCAGAAGTAGAGCACCAGACCTTTCTTCCAAGGCACCTCTAGGTGGACTTGAACCTCTAACCTCTTTGTTAGCAACTGAGTGCATTAACTGTTTGCACTGCCCAGGGACTCTTCATATATAATAGGTACTCAATGAACATTTGTTGAATAGATACAAGAAATAGTTACACACACCCAAACAAACCCACAAAACCAGTCTCATGTACACATGCAGAGATACAAATATACACACAAATATGATATATGCCCAGAGCAATGAGCTTATGCACTGTTACACAGCTACCGATCCGCACACACAAGATAGGCACCCCCGCATTACTCCTCATCACGGAGATACACACACAGACACAGGCCCCCACTATTGGCACTATTACACAAACCCGTAAGCTAAACGAGCGCATATGCATGCACACACACACCTCAAGGAAGATTTTTTCCTTGTACTTGTACTCACAGCCTGTGTATGTAAATTGAATTTTCAGAACGTTCTAATCCTTTGTTGACATTTATTAAGACAAAACAGAGGTGGGCAGGCGCAGCCTTTTGGCTGGGTGGATGCAGCTTTGCAGCAATGTAATGTCAGAAACTGTTGATGCAGAATTAATGATCACTTTTATGAGTTTATCTTATGTCATAGAGTTGAAAAAAACTTCGGTGTAAATATTCATCATATGGCTTAATTGGTTTGATGTACCGTAGCAACAAGCACAGCGCCAGACGCTTGCTATGGAGGCCTCCGCGTTGTTTCAAAGTCTTTATTATTATGACAGCAAAGTCTTGTTCATTAAAGTTTCACAATCCATTTTCATTAGGTTGAAGCTGAGTCTGTAAATGAACAGTTGCTCTGAAAAATCAAGCCCTCACAGTTCTCGCTGGGGAGGCAGCGCGTCTGTATTAATTATCAGGACGCTGGTGTCGATCGACGATGTTAATTGCACTGATGGCTTGTTATTTGGGGAATTGCCATGCATTTCATGCAGGGATAATAAAAATGAATTTTTAAACAAAGAGACTTAAAATAATATCGAATCTGCAGAGAATACCAACATCAAAGGAATATCTCAAAGCTTTGAATTTTATCTTTGTGGTCCAAAATGTTAAAGAGGCACCCGCAATGCAGTTGGTTCAAGTTTGCAGTGAAAGAAAACAAAACAAGAGTTAATTAACTGTTATTACAAACCTTTTCAACTTTAATTTGACTTTCAAATATTAGCATTTATCTATGAACTGTGCTTCTGGGTTTGACAAATTAGTTTTCACAGAACAAGTTTAATTAGGCGTCATTGTGCTTTTATGTCAGTTTTCAGAGCTCCAGACAATGAATGGATTAACTTATTAAAAGTCATCTGTTTAAAAGACTTTGTCGAATGACAAATGGGTGGGCCAAGTTGCTTGGCTTAGCAAGGAGACTGGGGAAATGATATTGCTGGTTGGGTGTCAGGGGGGTTGTAGATCAGATGAAAAGAAGATTGGTCTCTGAGCTAAAGCCTACTTTTTGACCACCACCACCTTCTTGAACTCTAGGGTGGTGAGGGATTTGTGGTCATTATATCAACACTGTGCCTAGGAAAAGAGTCTGAGAAGATACTATCTCTACCGCAGAGGAAGGAAATGGCATGAAGAGTTTTTCCCAGAGCATTTAGTCTATGCTTCCATGGTAATCTGCATTTGACTGTGCGTTGTATTCTGTGACCCTCTAGTTCAGGAAACTGCAAACTTTTTCAGTAAAGGACCATAAAGTCTATGCCACAACCACTCAACTGACATTATAACGTGAAAGCAGCCATAGACAATATGTCAGCAAAACTGTGTTCCAATAAAACTTTATTTATACAAACAGGCATTGGGGCCATACCTGGCCTAGGGGGTCATAGTTCGCTGACCCTTGCTCCAGTTGAATATCATGTGTTGGTCTGCCTATACCAACAAGAATACATTAAACGAAAAGGAACTTCTTCTCCATTAATTTTCTTATAAGAATGACCCATAACTTTTTATCCTTCAAACCTTTTTTGAGTTTCATCTATGGCACCAGCTGCTGCTGCAAAAATGGTGATGTGAAGATGGTTTAAAAAAAAGAAAAGAAAAAAGTGCCCTGATCGCAGGAGCGCATATTCTAATGGTAATGCCTCCTTCTTTAGAATCTGCTGTTACAGAGTTAGGATTTATTTATTTTGACTTGTTGAGTTAGATCACTAGTCTGTCAGAGATTGACTAGTTATGAAGTTGGATCCAAGATTAACCTGTAAATGTACCTGTGGAAGGAAGTCATTTCTTAATACTACCTTTGCAGACCTTTTTAATCATCCTGCAAAGTAGACCGTGGGAGAGGGAGACACATAATTTGCTTAGAAATATGAGAGCAGTCATGAAGGTAAGTTTGATCAGTGTTAGCAAGAACACCCATAAATAAAGTTCCATGTTGGACCAAAGGGAATTATCCATTCATTCATTCACTCAACAAATCTTTACTGAGCACCTACAGCGATCCAAGTTGGATATAGGCACAGGAGAAATGGAGAAAAACATGATCTGGTTTCTGCCCTTAAGGAGCCATGGTGACACAGTGGTTAAAGCACTTGGCTGCTAACCAAAAGGTTGGTAGTTCGAACCTACCAGCAGCTCCATGGGAGAAAGATGTGGCAGTCTTCTTCTGTAAAGATTTACAGCCTTAGAAACCCTGTGGGTCAGTTCTACCCAGTCGTACAGGGTTGCTAGGAGTCATACTCAACTCGATGACAATGGATTTGTTTCTGCCCTTGGAGAGTTTACAGTCTATCCAAGGAGACAGACCTGTTAATTTGCTATAATTGAGGCTATGCAAAATACTGTGAGAGCACAGTGAAGAGCACAAATGTATCTTTCAGGGAAACCCACATGTATGTGATTTTAAGATGGGTTTTGAAGAGTGAGCAGGAGTTTTCCAAGCAGACAAGAGAAGCATAAAAGACATGCAACACTATAGCCATGAATGAACACTTCCAGTGCGACTGGAGCCTGGACCTTATCAGGGAGTGTCAGGGAAGGTAGGCATTCTCTCCTTTCACACACACTGGCTGTGGGGCTATACACTTGCTATTGCCACTTCTGAAATAATCTCGCCACAGATATCCACGTAGCTTGCTCCCTTGATTCCTTTAGGTCTGTCCTCAAATGTCAATTCCTGAGGGAGGCTTTCACTGAGTACTGTATTTAAAATAGCACCCCCACTCCTGTCTCATTCTCCCTTTGCCCAGCTTTATTTTTTTCTTAGCATGTGCCTCCCCTGACATATTATGTATTTAATTGTGTATTTTCTTTGTGTCTCCCAACTAGAATGTAAGTTCCATGAAAGCAGGGACTTAGTCTATTGTGACTTCTGCAGTGTACCCAGCAAATGGCACAGCATTGGGCACAGAATAGGTGCTGAGTAACTCATCAGATTATCTATTAGACACCCTTTATGTGCCAGGCTCTGTGCCAGGCACTGGGAAGAGAAATAGCCCCTTCCCTGGAGACGCTCACAATCCAGTAGGGGAGGCAAGCATAAAGCAAGTGATCACAACAGAATGTACGAAAAACTAGAACAGACAATGGCCTTGAATGTCCAGTAAAGGAACTGGATGTTACTCCATGGGTGGTGGGGGAGCCATGGAAGGCAGGACTGGATTTAAGCATTAGTATCTCTGCTTATCTCCCCAAGGACCTTATAGGAACCAAGAGAAGGCATTCCTTTCCAGGCAGGCATCTGGCTTCCCTCTTCCCCAGGTGTCATGTTAGAGGAGGGTACTATGGCCTTGAGGATTTCCCTGGAAACTCTCCAAGTATACTTTTTGCTGCAGTCTAGGACTGCTCACACGGGCCCCGGAGGTGGAGGGGTGCAGGGCTCAGAATGGGGTGAGGCAAATGCAGCATCCAGGTGCCACATTTAAGCAGGCACTCATTCTCAGGTGCCGGACCTGCACTTGCAAGAACCTGAGGTTGTGCGCCTCCTTGAATGTTGTGCACTGGGTGCCTCGTTTGCCTTACCCCAATTCCAGCCCTAGAGAGGTAGCTGGTCCAAAAGAGTCACAGACTAGAGGGCAACGTCTCTTTGCCTTATGTTCAAAATGGAGAAACATTGGCTAGAAGGGGATCTGGAATAGCCTGACTTCAAATTGTGAAAAGAATAATAGACCTAGAAGGTAGATGTCTTAAGGAAAGAGAGGAGAAAGGAGGCAGATCTCAACGGTCCATGTTCTTATCTCAGGGGCTATTCTACCCCCTTCTCTGGCTTCTGCTTCCCTAGCTCCCCACATCTACACTTACTGCCACCTCCATCCCCCCTGCAGATTAAACCTACTCTTGTGTCCAGACTAATGGGTACAAGCAGGACTGAAATAGCTTCGGTCCACTTCTGCCCTTGCTGGACACAGTGAGCTTCTGGACACTGTACACTGTGTCTTTCCTAGGAATTTCTGATGAGCTTCTGCTGGCCCCACATCTTAGTTCTCCCTGTCCTGGGATTGCCTAGGCTCAGGGCCAGGCTTTGGTTTAGCTGGAAGACCACTTCTGGCTCCCCATCCCGAAAGCAGGGTATGAGCTTGGCACGGAGCTATCATCCTTTGGTCATTCCTCCTGAGGATGGTAGCCCACCAGACTGACCCTGTGTGACAGATATCCCTCCCCAAGGCCGTGTTTCCCTGTACGAGCTGACCTACTTAGACTTCTCTCTGATGGCTGGAGACTTCTAAGTCTCTCAGAGCCTGAATCTTACCAGCCTCAGAGGCCAGACTTTACCTTGAGTGTGTACAAGATCAAACCATAGTTCCCTGCAGACTTTGCCAGACCTGGGACTTTGCTATCAGGAGCTTGCTGGTGTTACACCTGGGCATCAGAATTATAGTCTGTCTGTCTTAGTTACCTAGTGCTGCTGTAACAGAAATACCACAAGTGGATGGCTTTTAAAAACAGAAATTTATTGTTTCACAGTCTAGGAGGCTAGAGTCCAAATTCAGGGAGCCAGCTCCCAGGGAAGGCTTTCTCTCTCTGTCGGTTCTGCGGGAAGGTCCTTGTCATCAATCATCCCCTGGTCTAAGAGCTTCTCAGCACAGGGACTCCACGTACAAAGGACGTGCTCCGCTCCAGGTGCTTCTTTCTTGGTGGTATGAGGTCCCTCTCCTCTCTGCTCGATTCTTTTATCTCAAAAGAGATTGACTTAAGATACAACCTAATCCTGCAGATTGAGTCCTGCCCCCTTAACATCACTGCCTCTAATCCTGCCTCATTAACATTATAGAGGTTAGGATTTTCAACACATCCGGTCACAAATTGGTGGACACCACACAATACTGGGAATCACAGCCCAGCCAAATTGACACACATTTTGGGGGGACACAATTCAGTCCATCCCACTGACCATATCACAGCAGAGAGTGGGGAACATCAGGCAGCATTTTGCTGTTGGAATGGGGATAAGCAAAGCAATAGTCAGGCAGTCACTGGTTGTGCTTAGATGGAAAGAGTAGCCTTCCTTCAGGCTTCCAATGTCTAAAATTGCTTCTAATGTACTCTCTACCACTACTATCCAAAAAGGGCCTCAGTGAGAACAAAAAAAAATTTCATTTAATCCTTATAATAATCTTTCAAAGACAAATTTATTATTCCCATTTTACAGATGTAGCAACTGAGGTCTGGAGAGGTGAAATAACTTGAATCAAAGAGCTGGAAAGCAGTCAGTCTGATCCCTAAGACGATGCTCTTTCTCGACTTCACACATTGACCACACCCTGGAGCCCATGCTGGGGCAATTCGAGCCCAGGGCTCTCTCGGGAAGCTGAGCACGCTGGGTTTGTGCTTGTCCTTACCTTGTCATTCCAGGGGAAGACAATGATGGCTTGGTGCACGCATGCAAATGACAGCCGGCTTCTCGCTGCCGGATCCCTGAACATAAACACTTGTTGTTCATTTCTATAAATGTTAACATATCAGGATGTATTTTGACATGCTACTAAGATAAGTGCTAGAGCTGACAATAATAATGTATAATTTATGTCTCTCATATTACCTTCCTATCACTGTGCTTACATTATTACATAAATTAGTTTAATGTATCTGACATTCATCAGATAATTTAAGCATTTGTTCTTTTGTCTTCGTCTCTTGCTCAGCAGGCTTTTAGGCTGGAGATCATGGCACCATTGTGACACTGATTTGAGAGAACTCTGGGAAAGTTATGGAAGACTTTCCTCACGTGGCATAGAGGGGATTTACTTTCTGTATAAGGTATTAGGTCATAGGATGCAGAGAGCCTTGAAAGAAGTACCTACCTTTGAAGTAGATAGCAAAAATGGCACAAATGATTCTCTTTCCTGTACGTCCACCCATTTGTAGCATGACTTTATAGTGCCACCATTCCAGAGGTGAACCTATTTCTCCATCTTTTGAATCTAGGCTTGGCCACATGTCTGGCTTTGGCCAGTGGGGCATTAGCAAACTTGTGATTTGCCCTCTCTTGTTACTCTTGGAAATCTGCAATCACCGTCATGTGAATTAGCCCCAGATAGCCTGCTGAATGATGAGCTCCATGGCCCAATTCTCTCCATTGCCCCTGCTGATACTCAGTCATCTGCCAGACATGTGAGTGAGGCCATTGCTAGCTGACTGTAGCCACAGGAGTGAGCCCAGCAGAGGCAAGCAGAAGAACCACCCAGCTGATCCCAGCCCAAAATTGCTGATACACAAATTCTGAGCTAAATGCATTTGGTTGTTTTAAGTCAATAAGTTTCGAGGTGCTTTGTTACTCTATAAAAGATGACGGATAGAAATCTGAGTTTGGTTAATGTGGAAGTCCTCCTTATAGTTGTTAGAGAGGAGAAAGGGCTTTTTTTTTGAGTTCCTATTATGCCCCATAAACCAAAAAAAAAAAAAAAAAACCCTGTTGCCGTCAAGTCAATTTTGACTCATAGTGACCCTATAGGACAGAGCAGAACTGCCCCATAGGGTTCCAGGGAGTGGCTGGTGGATTCTAATTGCTGACCTTTTGGTTAGCAGCCAAACTCTTAACCACTGAGCCACATGGGCTCCATTATGTCCCATAGAACCCTTCAATATTGCAACTCAAGGCTTGAATTTTTTCTTCAGTTCTTTCAGATTGAGAAATTATGAGCATATTTTCCCCTTTTGGTTTTCTAACTCCAGGTCTTTGCACATTTAATTATAATACTTTACTTTGTCTTCTTGAGCTGTCCTTTGAAATATTCTGTTCAGCTCTTTTACTTTATCAGTCCTTCCATTTGCTTTAGCTACTTTCTGTTCAAGAGCAACTTTCAGAGTCTCTTCCCACATTCATTTTGGTCTTTGCTTGCCTTCCTTCATTCCTTCCTTCCTTCCTCCCTCCCTCTCTCCCTTCCTTCCTTCTTTCCCTTCTTCCATTAAAAGAAGATGGAAGGAATACACAGAGTCACCATACCAAAAAGAATTGGTCAACATTCAACTATTTCAGGAGGTAGTATATGATCAAGAATGATGATACCGAAGTAAGAAGTTGAAGCGGCACTGAAGACATTGGTAAAAAAACAAGGCTACAGGAATTGACAGAATACCAGTTGAGATGTTTCAAAAACAAATGCAACTCTGGAGCGGTCATTCGTCTATGCCAAGAAATTTAGAAGAGAGCTACCCGGCCAACTGACTAGATAAGATCCATATACGTGCCCATTCCAAAAAAGGTGATCCTACAGGATGTTGAAATTATCAAATAATATCATTAATATTACATACAAATAAAATTTTGCTGAAGATAATTAAAAAATGGTTGTAGCAGTATGTCAACAGGGAACTTCTAGAAATTCAAGCTGGACTAAGAAGAGGATGTGGAACAAGGGATATCATTGCTGATGTCAGATGGGTCTTGGCTGAAAGCAGGGAACCCCAGAAAGATGTTTATCTGTGTTTTATTGAGTACACAAAGGCATTCGACTGTGTGGATCATAACAAATTATGGATAATACTGCGAAGAATGGGAATTCTCGAACGCTTAATTGTGTTCATGAGGAAACTGTACCTAGACCAAGAGGCAGTTGTTAGAACAGAACAAGGGGATACTGTGTGGTTTAAAGTCAGGAAAGGTGTGCGTCAGAGTTGTATCCTTTCACCATACTTATTTAATCTGTATGCTGAGCAAATAATCAGAGAAACTGGACTACACGAAGAAAAAAAAAGGCATCAGTATTGGTGGAAGACTAATTAATAACCTGTGATAAGCAAATGACATGACCTTGCTTGCTGAAAACGAAGAGGAGCTGAAGCACTTACTGATGAAGAACAAAGACTACAGCCTTCAGTATGGATTACACCTCAACATAAAACAAAATTGCTCCTCACAACTGGACCGATAAACAACATCATGATAGAAAAAATATTGAAGTTGTCAAAGATTTCATTTCACTGGACCCACAATCAAAGCCCATGGAAGCAGCAGTCAAGAAATCAAACAATATAATGCATTGGGCAAATCTGCTGCAAAAGGCTTCTTTAAAGTGTTAAAAAGCAAAAGATGTCACCTTGAGGACTGTCTTAGTTATCTAGTGCTGCTACAACAGAAATATCACAAATGGATGGCTTTAACAAACAGAAATTTATTCTCTCACAGTTTAGGAGGCTAGAAGTCTGAAATCAGGGTGCGGGCTCTGGGGAAAGGCTTTCTGTCTCTCTCCGCTGTGGGGAAGGTCCTCTTCAATCTTCCCCTGGGTCTAGGAGATTCTCAGCACAGGGACCCTGGGGTGCAAAGGATGTGCTCTGCTCCCAGCTCTTCTTTCTTGGCGGAAGTAGGTCCCCTCTCCCCCCATCGCCACTACCCCCCTGCCTTGCTTCTCTTTCCTTTTCTCTCTTGTAAGGTAAAAGGTGATGCAGGTCACACTCCAGGGAAACTCCCCTTACATTAAATCAGGGCTGTGACCTGATTAAGGGTGTTGCATCCCACCCTTGGGCAAATCTGCTGCAAAAGACCTCTTTAAAATGTTAAAAAGCAAAGATGTCACCTTGAAGACTAAGGTGAGCCTGACCCAAGTCATGGTGTTTTCAATCATCTTATATGCATGCGAAAGCTGGAGGATGAATAAGAAAGAACAAAGAAGAACTGATGGCTTTGAATTATGGTGTTGGCAAAGAATATTGAATATGCATGCATGGACTGCCAAAAGAACGAACAAATCTGTCTTGGAAGAAGTATAACCAGAATATTCCTTAGAATCAAGGATAGCGAGACTACGTCTCACATACTTTGGACAGGTTATCAGGAGAGACAAGTCCCTGGAAAAGGACATCATGCTTGGTAAAGCAGAGCATCAGCAAAAAAGAGGAGGACCCTAAATGAGATGGATTGATACAATGGCTGCAACAATGGACTCAAACAGCAACAATTGTGAGGATGGTGCACACCGGGAAGTGTTTCGTTCCGTTGTACATTGAGTCACTATGAGTTGCAACTGACTCGACGGCACCTAACAACAGCAGCGTTATGTCCCAGGGCTGGGCTAGACACTCAACACATATATTATCTCCTTTCATCCTCACACTGGATATATTAAATTCTTTGACTTTTGCAACAGTAAAGTAGGCAGTAGGCAGTAGTATTAAACTCTACTTTACAGTCAAGGAGACTTGCTATTCAAAATATTCAGGTTATTTGCCCAAGGTCACAAAGCTAGCAAGAGTTAAAGCCAAGATTCAAACTCAAATCTGTCGGCTTAAAAATCCTAATTTTGATCATTTATCGAGATCTCTAAAAAGAGAAGAAAAATTTAAACTGATTAATTATGAGTTTGCATTTTTGGCCCAGATTAGGGACATCCATAGAACGACTCCAAGTGTTTGATATGATATGATGATAGTCCATGAACCATCAGTACAGTGTTGGTTGTTTGTAAGGAATTTTTCACTTACATCATTTAATTACCCTAGTCCTGTGGAGTCAGTATTAACATCCCTGTTTTCTAGATGAAGCAAGTGAGATTTCGTGATACTAAGGAACATTCCCAAAGTAAGCAAGGAAGCTAGTACTTGGACTCCAAACTCCTGAATCCAAATTCCATGCCTGCTTTCTAAGACAGGCCACCTCCCTTTCCAGTTTTCCTGGTAAACCACAGACTGGATACTTTAACCCCCAATGATCTCATCATTGATAGAGATGAGAACAATATTCTTAGAGATACTACTTATGTGCAGAGTCCTTACTAGTCCCTGAGAGGTCCTAGATACAAACATGGCATAGTCCTGACCCTCACAGAGTTCACTTCCTGTTGAGGAGACTGGACTCTAAAGTGTATTAAATCTAGATCAATGCAGGGCTTTAGTGTGGTGGAGTGTCGTCACATGATAAGAAATCTCAGCACCTCTTTTTTCAAGTGATGCTGACACCTGTCCACTTAAATAAATCAACATGTCCATTTCCCCAGTTAACCCCTGTGACTTATGGGGTGGCCCACGGGACCCCTCCAAAGTGCATCACTTTGTTTTCATGTTCACAAGTGTTAAGAAGCTGTCAAAGATGAATAAACAGAATGCCCATATTGGCAGAGACCTGGAGGAGCTGATAGGATTTGTAAATTGATATAGTTTTTCTGGAGGGCAATTTGGATTAGGTAATAAAACCCTTAAAATATTCATACATTTGACTGTTGAATTCTAGGAATTTATTCTGGGGAAATGACTTACCATAAACATGTACATAAATTTAGTTATCATCATTCTTACGATGGTAACATTTAATTTGGGAACCACCTTAGTGTCCAATAGTAGGTATTGGTTAAATAAAATAGGGTGCAGCCACACAGTGGACTATTATACAGTGAGTAAAAATGATTCTGTAGATGAATAACATGTCAGTAAAGGAAAAGGCAGATTATGAAAACAGCATTGCTGTGTAAATTCACTATATAAATAAAGCATGTTGGAAAAATTCAGAAAGGTTATAGACTGAAGTCTTATTAATGTCTATTTCTGGTGAAAGGATTAGGAAATTAGGAATACGTCTTATTTTCACCATGGCATATTCAATATTCTTCACCAACATAATAATTCAAAGGCATTAATTCTTCTTCAGTCTTCCTTATTCATTGTCCAGCGATCAAAAACACCATGGCTTGAGTCAGGCTCACCTTAGTCTTCGAGGTGACATCTTTGCTTTTTAACATTTTAAAGAGGTCTTTTGCAGGATGTTTATTTGTATCTTTTCCATTTCTTCATTGGTGATATGATGTTTATGTGATGAAAATAAAGACAATGAAAGTCATATTAAATAGCATTCAGTAGTTTAAATAATTTTTACACTTATCTGTTTACCAAAACCTGGTAATCTGGGCAATGCCCATGCTCTAGTTTTAAATTCAATAGAAAAGCAAGTACAGAATTTAAGACATGAGGGATTGGAGAAGCACTATCAACGCTGGGGTAGCAATGCCTTCATTCCTTCCACCCCACCCCAAAGCTTTCTGGGTTTCTTATTCACAGAGTTCATATTGTCTCTTAATTTTGATTCAAAACAAATCTGACCATTGTTTATATAAAGAGAAGAGGCTTTGATGTCAGATAGATGTGGGCTCAAAGCCTACCCTTTTACTACCTGAGTGACATTGGGCAAGTCACTTAACTTCTCTGAATGTCCATTTCCTTGTCTGTAAAACGTGGATATATTACCAGCTTGATGAGACAATTAGATACACTAAGCATAAAGTGCGGACCAAGGTACCTGGCATATAGTAGGTGCTTGTCTTAGTTATCTAGTGCTGCTATAACAGAAAACCACAAGTGGATAGCTTTTACAAAGAGAAATTTATTTTCTTACAGTCTAGGAGGCTAGAAGTTGAAATTCAGGGCATCAGCTCCAGGGGAAGCCTTTCTGTCGGCTCTGGAGGAACTGTCCTTGTCATGAGTCTTCCCTTGGTCTGGGAGCATCTCAGCCCAGGAACCTCAGGTCCAAAGGACACGCTCTGCTCCTGGTGCTGCTTTCTTGGTGGTATGAGGTCCCCAACTCTCTGCTTGCTTCTCTTTCTTTTTATCTCTTGTAAGATAAAAGGTGGTGCAGGCCACGCCCCAGGGAAACTCCCTTTACATTGGATCAGGGATGTGACCTGAGCAAGCGTGTTACATCCCACCCTAATCCTCTTTTACCACAGGCAGAGATTATGATTTATAACACATAGGAAAATCACAAAATGGAGGACAACCACACAATACTGGGAATCACGGCCTAACAAAGTTGACAGATATTTTGGGAGGACAGAATTCAATCCATAACAGTGCTCAATAAATTATTGTTATTGCTGTTGTTTTGGTATTGTCACATAAAGGAGCAAGAGAAGTATGAATAATATGCTCATTGTTTCTGTGGACAGATTGAGTTAGTAATAGAGACGGATTAGTGATGTCTGCACGGCGTGGTATGGGTTGGAGTGGTGGTAGGTGTGCCTGGTGTTTTCCATTGCTGGATTTCTAGTAGCTCTGAAATTCTACAGTTCTAGGAAACTGAGGCTCAGAGGGGGAAGTGACTGGTCCAAACGAGAGAGTGGCAAACTGTGAATAAGACTTGGCTGTTTCTCTCAGTTTGGGACTTGTCATACAAAGACCCATATCTGAGCGTCAGGCCTCTGGGCAGCATGAGTATATCTTGAGAGAAAATACAAGTTCTCAGTGAATGGTCAATGTCAGTCCATCCTTCCCTGGACTGACCTAGGCTGTCCAAAATTGAGGCTGTCCACTCTGCCTGATAGCCCTGACTACAACAGCAGGTGAGCTCTGGAGCTTGGGGCCAGGCTGCTCCTCCAGGCCCATGGGAGACCTCACTCTGTATTTTTCCTAAAAGGTTTGGGGAAGGAAGTGGTTAGATTCCAAAGCCTTTCCCCTGGGGTACGGTTGAGGGGTGGGAGGCATTTCCCAGAGTGGGTCTTTGGGGAGGCAGCGGGGCTCAGCTAAGAGCTACAGGGAAGCAGCAGGGGCTCCTTAAATATGCAGAGGGAGCAGCTGCCTTTGATCTCTCCAGTGGCAGAAGCAGCCACTCCCTGCTGAGCTGGAGTGTGCATGTGTGCCTGAGGGTGGCATGTGCGTGTGGGTTAACATGTAAATGAGGGTAGACTGGACCCAGGCGTGTGCGTCCAGATATGTGTGCATGTATGTGCACACACACATCACTAAAGATTCATATGTGTGCATATGCATGTGTGTGTTTGAGTGTACATATCTCTGCATATGTGTTCAGTGTCAGGGTGTATGTCTGGGAAGTATCAAGTGTGTGTATGTGAGCAAGCCTTTGTGGTTTGTGGGGCTGAGCACATGTCTGCATATTATTTCATCTGCAGTATCTATAATACAATGATATTTTCTGTCCAGCAATCCCCAAATTTAGGCAACTATCTCTTTCCCTTCCTTATTCACAACATTAGTGCTGGAGCCACCCTTGTAACACAACCTGAACCTGTCTCGCTGCGCAATTGAATTTCTCAAAGGATGAATTGATTCCAGTACACCTACTAACCTGGTCATACGTGGTCAGGGGATTGTGTGGCAGATTGTATTACTATTCAAAACATTCATTGCCCTCCCCCTTTCTCATCCATTGTTGCAGATATGGCCAAATGATTTCCTTGTGCCAATGGAATGAGAGGCCAGGTGAAACACACCACATCTCAGCAGAAATTTTAAGTCATTGCACAGCTTGCCATCTCTTCTCCTTTCCCTTCCCCATAAAATCTGCAATATTCAGATAAAGGAGGTTCCATCACTTTGATCCCAGAAATGCAATGCCATGGAGCAAAGCCCATGAGAAACATGGGACGTAAGTAATGAGAAACATGGGACGTAAGTGAAAATAAATCTTGTGATAAAGCAAGAAGTAAATCTGTGGGAATAAGCCATAGATATTTTAGATTTTTTTGTTACTGCAGCATAACCTACCCTAAACTGACTGAAACAATGAGCACAGAGGTGAATTGTCACTTCCCATGGGTTTTTAGTCTTGGAACCAGAAATCACTTGTAGTAATCTTTGGATATCTGTGGATAGAACTCAGGAGGTGTGTGACCACGTTTCTCACACGTGGCTGTACACATGCTTTTCGTGTGACTCTAACACTCTTTAGTAGAGGGTCAGCAAAAAAGAGGAAGACCCTCGATGAGAAGGGCTGACACAGTGACTGCAACAATGGACTCAAGCATAACAACTATTGTGAGGATGGTGCGGGACTGGTCAGTGTTTCTTTCTGTTGCACATAGGGTCGCTATGAGTCGGAAGCAACTCAACAGCACCTAACAACAAAAAAAAACCAACACAAACAGAGAAATAAAGACCAGACTGACAAAAAGTGTCCTGAGAGTTCAGCTGCTAACCAAAAGGTCAGCAGTTTGAATCCACCAGGTGCTCCTTGGAAACCCTATGGGGCAGTTCTACTCTGTCCTATAAGGTCGCTGTGAGTCAGAATTGACTCAACAGCAAAAGGTTTGATATTTTTTTTAAGTCAATAAAGTTCATGGTTCTGAGTTCAGTTGTACCTGAGGCCCAGCTGTATCCCTGCTCTGAACCAGCTTCATTTTTCCGCTTCACCTTGATTCTGTAAGCAATAAATTCTTCTTTTAATTAAAGCCAACATGAATTAGGTTTCTGTCGCTTGTAATTAAGACACTAATATAATATGCATGCATTTGTGTGACTACATACATGTGTATATTGCACTGCTGTGTGTTTCAGTGTATATTTGTGTATAGTCAAGTATGTGCCCACATTTGTGGAATGTGCGTGTCTGTGTGTCTTGGTAATCACATGCAGCCATATAGGTATGTTTCTGGTGTGCCTTTACAGGTGTGTGCCTGAGTTTGCCTGACACATATTAGGTGTTCAATAAATATTTTCTCAGTGAGTATACAGTATTACAACAGAGTGTGGGCATGCTTGTTGCACAACCAATGACTCAGAAAGAATCATGTGAGGAAGAGGGGCTGGTTATGCATGGCAGTGTTCTGGTTTTGCTAGGACATCTCCCAGCTATACTTAGATTCTGGGTAGGGATCATTCTCATACTTCCATTTATCCCAAAAGATCTATACCTTGGGGTTGCAGGCTGCCCCCTGGGCTTCTACCTGGCTGGTCTTCATCCACCCTAGCTCCCTTGATATGAAGGAAACAAAAGTCTGGGCCCAGGCGGTCTCTGATGGTGCTGAGACAGCCACCATGGAGGCCCGGGAGAGGCTAGTGGTTACAGAAGCATTCCTGGAGGGACTGCTTAGGTCCAAAGACAGGATGGCTGGTTGTCACTCCCTGCCGTCTGCTCAAGCTCTGGGTGAGGTGTTCATTGTGTAAAAGAGAATTTTAATCATCAGACTTTTTGCATTCAACTTTGGCAGTTTTATGATTAGGCGGTTTGACAGAAACTTGGGACTTGATTTCTGCTATTTGCACTTTATCATCATGTGTTAGGAAAGTATCTTGAACTGGTGAGGTGGAAAGATTGAAGAGACAGCAGTGAAGGGCAGTGGAGGTGAGATGGCAAGATTGCTCCAAAGAAGGGGAGCATCACACTTGTGGGGCTTTCTGGGTGAGAATTGGAGACTCCTGGGGCTTGGAGGAACTTCAAAGATCAGTTGGTCTAATCCCCCCCTGTTATGGACTGAATTGTGTCCCCCCTAAAATATGTGCTGGGATCCTAACCCCTATACCTGTGGGTGTAATCCCATTTGGGAATAGGGTTTTTCTTGTTAAGTTAATGAGGCCATATTATTGCAGTGTGTGTCTTAAACCAACTCACTTTTGAGATATAAAAAGAGCAGATTAGGCACAGAGAAGTAAGCACAAATGGGGGAAAGATAGATACCATGTAAATGTTGCCAAGGAACCAAGTAATGCCAAGGTTACAGAAGCTGAGACAAGTATCTTCCCGCAGAGCCAACAGAGGGAGAGCCTTCTGCTAGAACCTATGTCCTGAATTTGGACTTCTAGCCTTCTGAACTGTGAGAAAATAAATTTCTGTTCTTTAAAACCACCCACTTGTGGTATTTCTATCACAGCAGCACTAGATAACTAAGATACCCACCGTGATCAAATTCCCTATAATAATATATATAGTAATAACAATAACTATAATAATAACTACTCTATGTTGAGTACCTACCAGCCTCACAGGAAGTTGTTCTAGTCAGGTTGAATAGGTTTTGGGGACTAGAGACCCACCTGCATCTAGACCTCTCCTCTTCTTTCCTCTCCTTTTCCTTCGTTTGTTCGTTCATTCGTTCGTTCCTTCCTTCCTTCCTTTTTACTTTCCTTGTTTTCCTCCATCCCTCCTTTTCCAGTGCTGACTACAGAAAGCTCTTCATTATTAGTGACACTCAATCTGTGTCTTTTGTCCTGTGTTAGCCTCTTGGGACAATAAAAACAAGCTCAAACCTTCTTCTGTGGGACCACTTTGTCGATGTGTGAAGTTAGGGGTTGTGGCCTCCAGAGTAGCATCTTCTTCAGACACTTGAACTTCCTTCTCTGACCTAGTTTCAAGACCCCTTCCTATTTTGCCTTCCTCCTCAGACAAATTGAGCTTGTTAATTTATCTCTTCAAGTGGGGCTCCCAATTCTTGACCATATCCTCCTAGTGGGATGTGATGGGAGTTCAGCAGAAGCCCAGAGATGAAAATATACTTCAGGTGAGACACATTATGCCCCAGATACATCCTCAAAGCACGTCAGAGCTCAGTAGGACCTTTGTGAAGAAGAGTTCTGAAGTTACTGGAGACCTCAAATCCTGTCAGGATGATCCATTATAGTCAGTTCTATAGTCAAAACATTCAATTAGATTTCTTCAATTTGGTTCAACTCAATTCTATCAGTAAACATTTAAAGCATGGATAGCAGAGTCAAGAATATCTAAGTTTGGACTCTAGGTCTATCACTTCCTAGCTGTTTGATTTAGTATTAAGTGACAATTTCTCTGAGCTCCGGTTTTTTCAGATGATTTGAAAGGGACAGTCATACGTGACTCATGGGTTTTCCCAAAAGGATGAAATGAAACCACGTATGTAAAAAACTTATAACAGTGCTTCATCCATCCGTTCATCCATCCATTCCTTCATATGCTAAGAGCCTGGGGATTCAATGATAAACAGGCAGGGTCCTTCCCTTCACAGTGTTTAGAGTGACATGTGCTTGCCAAATATACAACAAATGATTGGCCCTCAGACATCCCACATGCATCTGTATGCATAGGACACAATGGTGGGCACCTGGATGTGGGTAACCCATCGCTGCTGAGTCAATTCCAACTCATAGTGACCCTACAGGACAGATTAGAACTGCCTCATAGCGTTTCCAAGGAGGGGCTGGTGGATTTGAACTACTGACCTTTTGGTTAGTAGCCAAGCTCTTTATATGCTGCCTAGAGATAGACAAATGAATAAAGCAGGTAACTGCACTCTAGTAACTGAGGTTTCTGCCACTTGTGGGGTTGGAGAGGGGGCTGCCCAAAACTTTAAGTTTGAGTTTAAATTTGATACTAAATCCTAGAAAGAACCAAAACACTTGGCTTTCTTGGTAACTTAGGATGCTGATAGAAGACAGGAGCCTGACTGGGGCAGAGGGAACCTGTAATCTCAGAACAAGCCCAGTTTCTCAGGAAGTCCAGCAGAGAGAGAACCTGGATCAGGAAGAATGAATAGCTTAAGTCAACTCAGACTAGCTCTGAAGGGGAGTGCGGGGGAAATGAGGTGCCCT
>NW_004443942.1:7564558-7570171 GCF_000243295.1 Trichechus manatus latirostris
TGAAACTGGCATCAGAGGTGCCTCCTGACTCTGTTCTTGTTTAATCATTGGGGGTTGTCTTTGCTGGTCTGCAAGTTTTGCTGTTAGTACAAAAGTTCTGCCTTGCTAAAGTAACAGTGAGAACATGGAAGATGGGGGAGAATTTAAGGCACAGGGATGGCCCTGATCTTCTATGGAACCTCTTTCTTCTGAATTCATAACCTCCTTCTTCTGAATTCATATAAAGTCCTCACCAAAATGGGACTATTATATGTCTAATTCTGTACCAGGTGCTGTGGGGCTATGAGAGGGAAAAAGAGATGAGCTTGGATCTCAAGTGACTTAACTTTTCCTTCAGGGATCTGCAAGTAACTCATGTGACACAATTATAGAACCAAAAGACTCTTGAGATTCAGGTAGTGTCTTAGTCATCTAGTGCTGCTGTAACAGAAATACCACAAGTGGAAGGCCTTAACAAAGAGAAATATACTCTCTCACAGTCCAGTAGGCTACAAGTCCAAATTCAGGGCATCAGCTCCAGGGGGAACGCTTTCTCTGTAGGCTCTGGAGGAAGGTCCACGTCATCAATCTTCCCTTGGTCTGGGAGCTTCTCTGCACAGGAACCTCAGGTCCAAAGGACACCCTCTGCTCCCGGCACTGCTTCTTGGTGGTATGAGGTTCCCATGTGTCTCTGCTCACTTCTCTCTTTTATATCTCAAAAAAGATTGGCTTAAGACACCATCCAGTCTTGTATACCTCATCAGTATAACTGCCGCTAATCCATCTTATTAGATCATAGTGATTGAATTTACAACACGTAAGGAAACCACATCAGATTACAAAATAGTACAGAATTATACAGTACTGGGAATCATGACAGCCAAGTTGACATATATTTTGGGGGGACACAATTCAATCCATGACAGGTAGTAAGTATTACGTGGGTTTCCAGCAAGGAGAGATAAGTATGGGCATCGGTGGATGGAAATGTTTCTGGAGAAGGTGACACTTAAGTTGGGTCTCATAGAGTTTCCTCAAAAGCCACCATTCACATGGGAGCTAGTACCTTCCAGAAGCTAAAAGCATGGATTTTGGAGTTGGATAGCCTTAGCTGGTTCTATCCCTTTCTAATTCTGTGGTATCAAGTAAGGGTGGGTAAACAAGATCCAATAAATACAGAGCGCCTGGCACAGAGGAAATGCTCTATATGTGGTGGATGTCAGATAATAGAAGAGGGGTTAACAGTATGCTCTCTGAAGCCAGACTTTCTGAGTGTGAATCCTATCCCTGCCCTTTACTTTCTATGTGATCTTGGGCAAGTCACTTAACTTCTCTGTGCCTCAGCTTCTTCATCTGTAAAACAGATCTCATAATACTGTCTGTCTTGTAGGGCTGTGGAGTCTCTAGGCAGTCCCAATGGTTAACATGCTCAGCTCCTAACCCAGAGTTTGGAGGTTTGAGTCTACCCAGAGGTGCCTCAGAAAAAAGGCCTGGTGATCTACTTCCAAAAAATCAGCCATTAAAAACACTATGGAGCATAGTTCAACCCTGACACACATGGAGTCACTATGAGTTGGATAGATTCTACTGGAATTGTTATTTTTTTTTGGGAGGGGGGAGATTAGTAGGGCTGTAGTCAGGGAAGATCTGTTAATACACGTAAAGACCATGTAAGAATTCTACGTAAGTTGTAGCTATTATTATCATTATTATAAAAGTAATCATTTTGCCTCCACAAGTGATCAGCTCTACACTGGGAAATAGCAGCATTTCCTTCCTTGGATAGCTGAAAAATAATTCAGACACAAGCAGTGCGTTTTTTCCACCCGCTTGTGTGCACTCGTATGTACATATAATGGGCAGTGATGGCCCGAGCAATGGCACCTTTTCCACATTGTGACATTGACACACGCATTTTCAAATAAATTGAGTTCCCATTTTGCTGTACTCGTTTGGCAGCAACCACAAGTTCACAGAAAAATATGAATAGATATGGGGGAAGGAGCACAGGCGGGGTGGGGGTGGGAGAGTCAGAGAACCAATTTCCAGTTTGTCAAGACATGAGTATTAATGCCTCCCTTTTATAAAAAAAATTAATGCACTGGGTCCTTGTCTATCACGGATCATAACAGCCACAGCAGTCACTTATTGAATCCTCACTATATATTGGGCATGTTGCTAAGTGCTTTCTAAACGCATTATCTCATTTAATCTTTATAATACCCTAGAAGGTTGGTACCATTTGAAAGAAGAGGAACCTGGGGCTTTAAGAGGTTAACTGGACTGAATTTGCAGTCGGTGTGTGGTGCACCCAAGATTGAAGCACAGTCGTTCTGACTCCAAAATGTCATGGTCTTAACTAGGGCTGATGTCCAGTCAGGACATACCAGAATGGCAGCACAGGTTATTTATAGCCACCGTCCTTTCTGATAGAAGGGCCGCACGCTGTACTTGTTAAATATTTCCATCATCACTGCTCTGCTCAATCACTATGCAATATTGGAGTCCCTGGGTGGTACAAATTGATAATGCACTTGACTGTGACTAACCAAAAGGTTGGAAGTTGAAGTCCATCCACAGGAACATTGGAAGAAAGGCCTGGCAATCTACTTCTGAAAAATCAGCCATTGAAAACCCTATGGAGCACAATTCTACTCTGACACACATGTTAGAATCCACCTGATGGCCACTAGTATGCAACGTTACATTGTTACAATCAGAGGTAGAAGGAAAAAAGAGAAAAATGTAGAACAGCTTCTTAGAATCTATGACACATTGATCTGGAACTAGTGGGAAATAAAACTTTAAAATGCACAGAATTTTAGGAATAAAGTGGTTGTCAAGTGTGTTTGCAACACCTAATCAACATAGTAGGGGTAGAAAGAGCACTGTGATAGGAGTCAGAGGGGCTGACTAATTAAAGCCACCCTTCTCCATCCCCCAGGAGAAATATGCTATTGACAAAAAAAGTTTAGCAAATGCAAAAAAAAGTAAAAAAACAAAAAAACTACCAAACGTATTGCCATCAAGTCAACTCCAAGTCATAATGACCCTATAGGACAGGGTAGAACTACACCATAGGGTTTCCAAGGCTGTAATCTTTACGGAAGCTGACTACCACATCTTTCTCCCACTGGGGGGCTGGTGGGTTCAAACCACTGATCTTTCAGTTAGCAGCCAAGCTCTTAATCACTGCTCCACCAGGGCTCCTTAAAAAGAATCAAAGAAAGGAAAACTCATGACTCGCAAATTTCTATCTCCCAAAGAAAACCTCTGAGAACCACTGTTACTACTTTGATGCACTCTGTATGTGTGTGTGTGGGAGAAAGACGTGGAGGTTTGCTTCCTTAAAGATTTACAACATTGGAAACCCTATGGGGCAGTTCTACTCTGTCCTACAGGGTCGCTATGAGTCAGAATGGACTCGAGGGCAGTAGGGTAGATGTATGTGTGTGTGTATAATTTTAGAAATATATTTATATATTATTGCATCTGTAGGATGAGGGAGTTGATCTTCGAAGTCCCTTCTTGCTGCAAGGGTTCTGACAATAACAACTCAATAACTTCCGTCAAGGTATCCAATAGGAAAAGCTGCGGATGTGCCACTGCATCCGTAGTGAAAAACCGTCTGAGGGGAAAATATGTGTGTAAAACTGAAAAGCAGAATGCAGTACAGTATATAATCCTAACAATGCTGTATGAAAACGCAGTAAAAATAGAGTCAATTATACACTGTCAAAGCTTTTCTCTAAACAGCTGCCTAACATAATATGACAATTTTTCCTACAATGTAGTAAAAAATTTAAAAAAAAAGGTCTTTCACAATGCCAACTACTGAGGGCCAAATTCATTAACACTTTATTACCTTAAACTCCATTGTAAGAGAAAAATAATATGACGCAACTTGTCACTTTTTTTCTTTTCCTGGCTTTGTTACTGTGACACATTAAGATCTGGGCGCCTGCTAGTGTGTTGTGATCTACATTTAATGATCTTAACAGGGACTTAGTAAGACATTGTTCGTTTCTCTTGCGCTATCCCTGAGCGGAGTGTTACATGAACAGTGAGACCCAATTATATCATAGTGTAATTTACAAAGGGGGGGAAAAAAAAGTTCTTTTCAAGGCATGTTCCCCAAGGAGACTAGGAGTATTGTAGCAGTTTCTTGGCTCTGCTTTGCAACAATATAATTAGCTATAATCTGAGTATTTGCATATAGTACATAGAGAAGGAGTAATTCTATGCTTGCTGGGTAAGAATGTAAAACGGTCTTTTATAAGACAGTCGCTCTGCTACACCTAATTTTACTTAGCACATTTGCATCTATGTTGTGGCTGATAATCACAAATGGAAATTGTCACTCTCAATATGGAAGAAAAATGAGGAAATGCGTCATAATGAAAGGTAATTTTTTTTTTTAACCAACAGATTTTAATGGAGAGCCTACTATGGACTCAGAACTGGGCAGAACCCTGATCCCTGGTGCCTCTGAGATACAAGATTGGACTTTATTTTAGGCCAGACTTTATATAGTTTTTCAGTTAGGCTTATATTTCATACACCTTGTCATTTATGCTGGGGTTTACCAAGTCCTTCAGGACTGACAGCCGGAGCCTCTGCTCTAAGCACAGGACTTTGCTTCCTCAAACAAACAAAGAAAACACTAGTATAGGGGATTGAGGAACAGAAAGGAGAGCTTATTTGTTTGCTGACTCTTTCTTGTACAGTGTCTACTTTCTCTCTCATTTTTAACCAACGAATTTGGTGGTTGACCAGAAGTCTATCAACTGGGCACGTGAATTGATTTCATTAGTTAACTTCACTTTAGAGTATGTGTGTGTTTGTGTGTATATGTGTGTGTGTCTATGGCTCTGAAACGTAAGATAAAATTTTCAGAGTCAAAACCACCCTTTAAAATCCCATTGAATCACACTCAGGAGAGGTGAGAAGCTCTGTTCTCAAAGGCCCATGGGAACTGAGCCAATTGACGGAGCAGTAGATTCACAGCAGTTTTCCATTTCAGGCTCCCTCTAGGGCACAGCCCTAACTGTGAGTGGAATAGCCCTGTTGTTTCAATAATTCTCTCTCCAAAGCTCAATCTCCCTCTCCTCCTTTGCTTTCCATTTGAACAGAATGATGTAGTCAGCAATAAACGTGGCCCTCATTCACTCCCTCTGGAATGGAAGCGCCACTAGAATGTTGGTCTGGTTTATCCTTGTTTCGGCACCATCACAGCGCCTGACACACAGTAGGCACTTGGTAAATATTTATTCAAAGAATGATTTGAAAGCATTTTGCTAATATGCTAAGACTCCTTGTAGTTAGGCAAGATGGTAGATGCTTTTAGCCAAGTTGATTAAATATGAAGAATCTCAGCACTAGCGGCTCTTTTGGGGAGGCCATGCTATCTCCTCCATATGTGATCCTTCTTCAAAGAGTCAAGAACTTCAGGTCAGGGCTGCAAGTGATTGAGGAGATGCATGGCCTACAACGAAATAAAAGCAAAACTGCCCCAAAGTTGAAGCATATTATCCATTTACATTTTACCCAGCTTTCCACATCTCTCAAAGTAAATAGATTCCTAAGCTCTAGGGGGAACTAAAGGTTTCTCACTGCCAGACCCCCAACTGAGGA
>NW_004443942.1:7570742-7571669 GCF_000243295.1 Trichechus manatus latirostris
TTTGGCAACAATGTTCCAATTATAAGGTCTAGGTGCACAGGGTTACTATGAATGGGAAACAACTTGATGGCACCTACCAACAACAAAGTGAAGATTAAACAAGTTACTCTGTGTGAAGCTCTTAGAATGGTAGCTGACACATTTTAAGGACTCTCTAAATACTATTTATTACTATTATTATTACTGTCATGATGGTGAAATGCATATTTGTCACCAAAAGAAGCAGCATTAACACCTTCTTTCAGGTTATTCTTCACAGAAGAAGTTTCTTTTTTGAAAGTTCAGAGTAATGTCTTTATTATTACAAAAATATGACATTATCTCTGCAAAAATATTGGCAAATGTTGAAAAGGGAAAAATATCTTCCACCAAAGATGCTGAGCCCAGGAATTTTTCTGCATAACGTAAAAGATGTGAGGTGAAGAAGGCTAGAAAGAGGCAGCTCTGCCTCTGGGCACCGTCTGCCCTTCTGGAACTTCCCAGGTAGTTCTAAGCTTCTGCCTTACCCCAGGAACTTGTGCATAGAGACCTAGGAAGAGGCTAAACTGTCCTTCAGCAATGGCTTGCCCTGGACAGAGCAGTGGGCTCCAATACACTAACAACTTGTTTCATAAGAACAAATCCACGTGGCCTGCCTGCCATTTACTGAATGGCTTTTCTGTACCAGACACTATACCAGAGGCTCTACAGACATCATCCAGCTCATCTTTTCAGCAATCCTTTGGAGTAAGTATTATGATCCCAACTTACTGATGAGCAAACTGAGACTAAGTGATTTGCCTAGGTTTGCAGAGCTAAGTGTGAGAAATGAGATTTGAGCTCGGGTCTTCCTGATTCCAAAGGCCAAGCTCTTTCTATTACCATCCTCTGCTTCTCCATCAATCAACAAATTAGCAGAAAATCAGTGAACTTATCCTACTAACAAGT
>NW_004443942.1:7571820-7590510 GCF_000243295.1 Trichechus manatus latirostris
TTTTAATTTAGTCACTTGAAATAATTTTAATCTTACAGAGAAGTTGGAATAATAGTAAAAGAACTCCCACACACATTTCACCCAGATTCACCAATTGTCAACAATTTGTCAGATTTTACATATTTGCTTTATCATTATAAATATGCCTCTTTCTCCCTAAATATTTGAGTATGTTTTTCCTAAGAACAAGGACATTCCTTTATGTAACCGCAATACAAGTATCAAAATCAAGAAATTTAACATTGATATTAATACACAGATCTTATTCAAATTTCTCCAATCCTTTAGGGCACCTTTTTTGTTTTTTTTTTTCTGGATCAGGATCCAACTCAGGTTCATGTATTGCATTTAATTTTCAGGAATCTTTAATCTCCTTTTACCTGGAAAGGTCCCTTAGTCTTTCCTTGTCTTTCATGGACTTTTTTTTTTTTATGAGTATAAGCTGTGAATTTTGTAGACAGTGCCTCACTATGAGTTTGTCTGAGGTTTTCTCATGATGAGACTCAAGTATTAGACTCATGCATTTCTGGCAGGAAACCGCTGAAGTCTTGTGGTCTCAGTACATCACATATGAAGCTGGTTTGGCTCACCAGCTCCCCTTTCCCACACACACTCAGTTGCGTAGATGAAAACAGCAGGTTATTAATGAGTACAGCTAAGGATAACTTTTGAGAGGAAAATTCATTCCTTTACCCATTCATTCATTACACATACACATTTTATAATCCCCAGAGCACTTTATTTATACTTTTTGGAGGACACATTCATTAGTTTTTGCTTTACTTCAGTGGTTTTCAAAAATTGTTTACGTTGCGGAATACCTGGAAGACAAGGACATTTTTATAAATTTTTGAAAGACCTTGTCTCTAAATGCATGCACCAGAAAACAAAATGCACCAGGAAAACCACTCCATGTCCTCACACAAAATAAGAAGAAAACAAGTTGTTGAACTGAACATTATCCTTGAGTTTCCCTGTTAATGTTTACTTGTTCCTTGCCCATTCATTTTGTTTTCTGTGAGCCAGATCTAGCAGACCAGGGGTAGCTGGATCAGAAGTTTTATAGAAAAAAATGTGGGACAAAACATTGTAGTTAAATTTTCCTCATTAACGTAATATATTCTACAGACTGGGAAAGAATCACCTATGTTGGGATTTTAACTGCAGAAATCCATGTTCAACTAAAACCAGTTGCCTCTGAGTCAATGCCAACTCACGGTGTCCTCATTTGTGTCAAAGTCAAACTGTGCTCCATATGGCTTTCAATGGCTGATTTTTGGAAATAGGTCACCAGGCCTTCAGAGGCATCTGTAGGTGGACTCGAACATCCAATATTTCAGTTAGCAGCTGAGCATGCTAACCATTTGTACCACCTGGGGACTCCCCATATTCACTGTTGTTGTTGTTAGGGACCATCGAATTGATTGCGACTTATAGCGACCCCTCATAGGCTTTTCTCGGCTTAATCTTTATGGGAGCAGATCAAGGGCTCCTTAGTGGAACACAAATGTCAGCAAAGAGCAAAGATGAGAACTATGGTATTCTACAGCATGGTTCTCCAGTTACTGCAGGGGGAACGGACTGCTAGTGTGTGGAGATACTGCTTCCCCCAGCCTGGCGGGTGATTGGGTGGCGACTGTGTAGCTGGAGTCCCTGGGCTGGAGTCCACAAGCAGTCTGTGAATTCATCCCAGTTTGTCCTTACGGTGATTATCATTTTCTGTGTCCACCATAATGTGGAAAAGATTGGGAAACACTGCAGTCGCCTGCTTTATTTTATCCCTCCCCGAAGGCAGTGGCCTGATGGCAGAACCCAGGCCTTATCGGTTCCATTGTCTTGGCAATGTGAAGAACACAATAGTTGCTCAATAAGTATTTGTTGCATTGAACAGGCTGATTACCTGCTAAGGGCCGTGATGGTTAAGCAATGAGATACTGCTTGAGGGGCCATTTCTCCAACAGCTGTTGACTCTCAGGACAGAGTCTTTTAAAACACAGCTTAAAGGACACCTTGAGTCTGAAAAAGAGCAAATGACAAAGTGGTGAAAGAAGAGACACATAACACATTTCTGGAGAAGGACAGTGAACCCAATCCCTGGCAGGATTAGCAGGGTAATTAAAGAATCTGTCCTGATGATGCTGGCACATCTTCATTCAGACTGACATTAACTCAAGACACAGCCCCCAATCTATCTTTCCTACTAGCTGCCATGGAGCTGAGATCCTTACCAGGCAAGTCGGTTCTTAAAGGACCTTCTAGACAAGTGTGATTGTGTGCTAGTGGAAGCCCACTCAAAGAGAGGTAATACATCAGCTCTCGGATTTGTAGGAACAGGTTCATTTGATTAACTCTTGACCACCTAGTGATGGTTGGTGGGTAGAGTGGGCAACAGGAAGAGAAAGTGAGTGAATTAATACTTTCTGAGCATCTATAACATGCCTGCCACAGTGGTAGGCACATTGTACACGTATTTCACTTGATGTAGTGGTTAAGAGTGACAGCTAGGCTGTCAGAGAGACCTGGGTTCAAATCCCAGCTGTCATATACTGACCAGGTGACTCTGGGTACATCCTTTTTCGGTAAGGCTTTATATAAGTTTCCTAGGGCTGATGTAGCAAATTACTACAAACTCAGTGGCTTAAAACAACAGAAATTTATTCTGTCACTGTTCTAGAGGTCAGAAGTCTGGAATCAAGGTGTCCATCTGTCTATCCATGCAACCATGCATCCATCCATTCATCCAATCTTAAGCATTTACGTGCTATTCCTTGCACTAAGTATTAAGGTCTTTGAAAAAGTAGAGATTTTCAAAAGGCTTATGTACTAGTAGGGCTTGAATGGAAGGCATGGAAAGGAGAGGAAAGATTAAAAGATGTTTCAGAATTGAAATAGACTCTCATCAATGTCTAACTGAATGTGGATGGGAAAGTAGAGGGAAAGGTAGAAGAAAGGCCATACAAAAGGGAGTGCCTGGATTCTAGGCCCAACTATACTACTAACTGGCTGTGTGACTTGGGACAAGTCCCTATCCCTCTCTGGGCCAATTTTCCTTATCCTCAAAGTTTGGACTGGGCGATTTATTCCAGTGCTGACATTTTAGGATTCTATTATTCTATTACTTTTCCCATTAATTAGTAAGAGAAAGAGCAAAGGTTAAGAACTGCTAAACTGGGGGGTGTTTGGGCATGGCCGAGTGAGTTTGGAGCAATATAAATCTATAAGGAAATAGAGACATGCCTAAGAATGCAGGTCAGAATTAGGTTATAGGGGCTTTGAATGTCGAACAACAAAATGTAGTAGTGATCACAATTATTATTAAAGCATTGTACCGTTACTTCATCTTTCGGTTCTTGATTTGTCTCCCTGCTTATGGTTCTGTATGTATGACAATCTGACCTCCGTGGTGTACTTCCAGAAGCCTCTGCTATGGTACAAAGGGCATCCTCTGTGAAGCCAGATATCCATGGTTCCCTCTCTTTCTGTCTCATGTGGGTGTGGGCCCTGAATAAGCTTGAGGCAGCCCCAGACTAGCTCGTCCACGAGTAGCAGAATATGGATCAGGGGTCGCTTGACCAAGGATGCTGACCTTTCTTCTGCTCTGTGGTCTGGCTGCCTCATCACCCTGGTCCCAAGCTTGTTCACCTTTCTCCCCTTGACCTCAGGGCCTTTGTCCAACATAATACAGAAGAGACACTAAGGTCATAGAGTCAAGGTCCTGGGAGGGCATGAGAGATCATTGATTCTAGAAGACTGGGAGCTCCTTAAGAGCAAGGACCACATCTTGTCTATTGCTGGATTTTCAGTCCCTAACAAAGACCCTGGTTCATAATAGGTATTCAATCGATGGTCACTGAAGGAATGAAAGATTGAATGAATGATTAGAATGAAAATGAGGTCCAGGATAGTAAACTGGTTACTGAAAAGAGAACAGTGGCTTTGGAGTCGTATCTTAGTACCATTCCTTCTTAGTTATAGCTCTTTAAAACGAGGATAATAATACCTGCCATGCAAGAATGGTTGTTGTGAGGATTAAGAAAGATATTACATATAAAGCTTCTACAACGGTGCTGGGCACCCAATGCTTTTGGACTGTAGCCCAAGGTTGCCCAGAGTATCTTTGGCAATCTCCTGATCTTTGGAAAAGAACCAGAGACGTCATATAAGGAAATCCTCCTTTGAAAGACTTTAAAGACTAAAGAGAGCCTCATCTGTCTAGGGCAGCTTTGAATACAGCCTTGTCTAGAGGGAGCAAGATTGATCAAATGACCCCTCACCAATCCCTTTTGGTTCTTGGAACCAAGGACGCATTTCTGATCCTGACCATTGGGTGGCACCAACCCCTCAGGTTACATACCTCAGAGAGGCCTAGAAAGCCTTCTCTGCTTCCCAGCAGGGGAGTAGGAAGGGGGTGGGGGCTGGGAGTGGGGAATAGTGGGGGTGGGGAAGGAGCAGCTTCGAGAGTCCAGGTGCTTGCGTCTCTGCACGCCTGTGTGTGTGTCTTTGTGCGTGGCTGGGGGTGGCTGTATAAGCATTATGAGGGTGTACATGCATGTGTGTGAGTGTGTGTGCCTGCGTGTGAGAGAGAGCTAACAACTCAGAGAAAGGGGGCCTTTGTTTCACTCCTGTTTATGTGCAGGGAAATCGCTTGACCTAAATTAAATCGTTCTGCCCTAAGGATATTAGTATATGCTGTGGATGAAGTGAGGCTTGGGAACATGGAATTTTTAAGATGTTAGAGCCATTAAAATTTGTTTAATGGACCCTCTCACTTCTCAGATGGGAAAAACTGAGGCCAGAGAGGGGCTATAACTGGGCTGGGAGGTACCACATAGCCTTGGTAGGGCTGGGCCAGAGTCTGACTCCCTGACACTGGCCACCAAGGTCTCCACATTTAAGCCTATGGCTACCTCAGACAAAGGAGGCTGGCCTGGACTATCCAAACATGGTGGGTGACTTCCAAGAGTAAAATCACAGCAAGATGGGGACCAGGACCCCTTGCTTAGTCTAGGCTGCATTTTAGTGGGAGCATCCTGGCTTCCTCCCCCTGCCCCGTCCCTCTTCGCCTCTGGATTTCAGAGCCAGCCCAGCCAGCCTCTGCCATCCTCTGGGCAGAAACTTGAGGGTAGCTGACCTTACTCAGGGTCCCATGGCGACAGGTGACAGCAGGAGCCTAGAGTCCAGATCTGTAGTCTTCCACCCCGTGTCCTTCTCCTGCTATCATCACCTCCTTCTCACACTCAGGGCTCTATCTGTGTCCTCGGTAGCCCAGGGATAAAGCCTCCAGGGACACCAGGGAGCTTTGGCTCTGCCTTGCCCAGGCCCGGCCAGTGTCATCTTTATCGCATTTAGTAAGGACCCCGAGCCATACCCAAGGCATGAAGGTGGTAATAGCCAAAGATCTGTGTGCAGAATTGGCCTGCAGCTGATAAAAATGGTGATGAGAACTGCCATTTATTTTTTGAGTGTATACTCTACTCCAGGCACTGTGCTGGGTTCTTTAGCTCTGGAGTCAGATTGCCTGGGCTTGAACCATCCCTCTATCACTGTCCAGCTCTGTGACCTTAAGCCAACCCCCTAAGCTTTCAGTTTCTACATTTTAAAATTGGGGATGACACTAGTGCCCACTACAAAGGTTGTTAACAACAACCACCAAACCCATTGCCATGGAGTCGATTCCGACTCATAGCGACCCTATAGAACAGATTAGAATTGCCCCATAGGATTTCCAAGCAGCAGCAGCTGGTGGATTCGAACTGCTGACCTTTTGCTTAGCAGTCAACTGCTTAACCACTGCGCCACCAGGGCTCACAAAGGGTTGTTGGGAGGTTTAAATGAGTTAACACGTATAAAGTGCCTGATACTACCAAGTCTCAGCAAATGTTGTTGTTGTGCTTTAATACTCAAAACAACCCTGGGAATGATGCTTCCGGTTCTATGAATGAGGAGACTGAGACCCAGGGAGGTGATAGGTATGATTCGAGGTAGCACAGTTAGTAACCTGTAGAGACAATAATAGAACCCAAGTCTCTAAGAGTCAGAACTTACGCCAGACCTCTAAAATCCTTTATTGTCTCATTACCAATCCTAGTCACAAGAGGTGTTCTCCTTTAAAAAAAAAAATTCAGTAAAAGCAGAATCAAATATTGTATATGTTTGTACATTTATACATAGATGAGAGAGTAAGAGAGAGATTGAGAAAATGAAAAAGATCTTCAAAAAATGACTCTCTCTTAGACCTAATGCTCTCATCAAGCCTTGAATTCGAATAGGTTGGTACCAGGCGCTTTAGGAGGGGGACACAGCCCAGAAACTTTGTCTGGTGTGCCAGGAGCCCCGCCTCACAGCTCCCCACCCCCTACCCACAGCCAACCCATCCTTTGTCCGTTCCAATCCATCCCACATGAGGGCCTGGACTGGGTAGCATAGTGGTGCAGCCAGACTGCCTAGCACGGTTCATAATCACTGCCCGTTTATGGGTTCTGTGCAAATGCACAATAGGCTTTATATAAAACATAGTTATGAGTGCTCATTATGGTGGGAGGCAGCAGTTAACATGGAAATTACCCAATTGCAGATGTGCGATGTCAGGCCACTAATGAACCAGCCTGACAGCCTAGTGGGCCCCACCTGATCCAAGGAGGGGCCTCTGGGCAGCTTCATCCCAGGCAGCATGGAGCCTTCAAGATAAAAAGATGTTTGCAGGGCAGCAGCTTCCTTGCAACCTCTCTCTCCACCTCCATCAATGGAGGCTTCATTCATCTCAGCCTGGCAATAAGCATTCGGCTAATCCATGTCCATCCATTTATCCAACCAATATCATTTAAGCACCTACTCTGTGTAGCATTGGAGAAACCTTGATAAATGGTATAAACTCTTGCTCTGCTTTCATGATGTTTGCTGTGGACACCCTTGGGTTTCACAAGTGACATTTATGAGCTGAACTACTGCCTTTTAGGGATCCAGAAGACTCATCTGGTCTCCACTACTGAAGAGCTAGGTGGGCGGGGAGGGTGGCTGAAGCAGCTGGCAGCAGGACAGGTTGAGTTTTGAAGAACTTGGGTGGGTGTGGGGGAGTGGGGAATCTGAATTGCTCAGCAGAAACTTTGGGGTTAGAAACAGGAGCCAAATCACCAGGCCAGACCCCCAGGAGAAAATGAAGTGAGTCTCCTGCTTCCATTTTTGTCACCTATAGTTCATTATTCACTTAGCAGTGTAAACTCTGCAATGGTTCCCCATTATACCAGGAATAAAATACAAACTTCTACTGTAAGGGCATAGATGGTCTGTCCCCTGCTTGATTCTCAGGCCTTGCGTCTTACTATTCTCCCTCCTGCTCATTCTGCCCAACCACACTGGCCTTCTTTCTGTCCCTGAAACACTGGCAAGCTTAGTTCTGCCTCAGGACGTTTACACTTGCTTTTTCCTCAGCCTGAGATGCTGTTTTCCCAGATTTTCTGAAGCTTGGCTACTTGTTGTCATTCAGGTCTCAGTTCAAATGTTAACTCAGAGACTCCTTCCCCAAATACCCTGTCAAAACCAGTCTCTCCCTGCACTTCATTCACTCTCCATGATATCACTCTTTTATTTTCTTTATAGGAGTTAGCAAGAGTTAAAATTATGTAATTTATTTGTTTATTGTTTGTCTCCTTTCAGTAGACTATATGCTCCATGGGAAAAAAAAAAAAAAAAAAGGAACTCATTTGATTAGTTCATTGCTGTATCTTAGAGCTTGGAATACTGCCTGGCATACAGTATGACCTCAATTGTATTTATTGAATGAATGAGTGACTAAATGAATGAATATAAAATGAACAGCAAGCATGGGAGTGAGATGAGAGAACCCAGTATAGTTTCTGTCCAAGAGCTTTCCCTTGGCTGGCTTTTTTTTTATTATCCATCAGCTGCATTATGTCCGTGAGTGTCAGCCTTTTTAAATATCCTAGTAGCTAGAGAGTCTGAAGACTTGGGGTACATTTACAGTCACTAGAATTCACTTCCACTACTTGTCTATCAGTTTGTTATACTATGGTGACTTGCGTGTTGCTATGATGCTGGAAGCTATGCTACTAGTATTTCAAATACCATCAGGGTCACCAGCATAGACACGTTTCAGCAGAGCCTCCAGACTAAGATGGACTAGGAAGAAAGGCCTGGTGAGCTACTTCCAAAAATTAGTTCATGAAAACCCTATGGATCACAACAGAATATTGTCCAGTATAGTGCTGGAAGATAAGCCCCACAGGTTGGAAGGCACTCAAAATACACAGTGTCTGCAACAATGCACTCAAGCATACCGGTGATTGTAGAGATGGCACGCGATCCGGCAACATTTCTTTCTGTTGTACGTGGGGTCACCATGAGTCAGAACCAACTCAGTGTCAACTAACAACAACCACAAAAGTTCACTTGGCGTCAGGCTTAAAGGAGGCTATCGCAGCCACTGAGATGCTCTCTCTGTCTTCGCTGGGTATCAGTAACTTCTAAGTTATTATGGGAGTTTCGGAGCTTTTCGTATTAGAATTGGTTATGCAATCCTTGGAAAGACATCACCATACTGTAAAGTCTGGGATGTGATCTGTGTCAGATCTTCATGGCACTGGAGAAACCTGCATCCCACCAGCAATGCAAGCAAGCAGTGTAATAAGATCTGCTTTTATAACAGTGATAGGAGGTGTAGAGAAAGCAGGCCATCATCCACTTTGAGCTCTTAAAAACCAGTATTATATTAACACCCTGATATTACAAGAATCAAAATCCGCTCATCATCTCAATGTCTCAACAGAACAAATGGATTTAATTTGCCTGTCTTTTCTTTTTCTCTTTGTCCATAAAAATTAAGTCAAATTATTTTAAAAATGTTCGTGTGCAAAAAACATCTTTCAGTTAGTTAGGAAAATCTTACAAAGAGCTTACTGTATGTCAGTCTCAGGCAAGGAACTGGAGTTGAAAAGATGAACAAGACTTGACACACTGTCCAGAGACATGCAGACCAGAAGGGGGTAATCCCGGGCATCCTAACTCCAAGACCGTGTAGTGTCATATCTGGAACCAGTCCTCGTGAGTTCACATCCTGGCTGAGTGTCTTGGGCAAGTTATTTAGCAGCTCTGAGCCTTGGCCTTCTCATCAGTGAAATGGGAGTGATGAAAATAATCCCTCAGAGGGCCTTGCAGAAGAATAAGTGAGTTAATACGTGAAAACTACTAGAACAGTGCCTGGTACCTGGTAAATGCTAAATAAGTGTCCACTGCACAATAATTAAGCGCTCCGCTGCTAACTGAAAGGTTGGTGGTTCGAACCCATTAGTGGCTCCATGGGACAAAAGGCCTGGCAATCTGTTCCCATAAAGATTACAGCCTAGACAACCCTATGGGGCACTTCTACTCTGTCACATAGGGTTGCTATGAGTTGAAATCAACTTGATGACACCCAACAATATGATTATTATAAGGCAAAGTGATATGGGCTTTGAAAAGAGAAGTACAAGGTACTTTGGGGACGTTTAACTGCTGGAAGAGGACAAGGAGTACTTCTTGCAGAAGATGAAAGCTTCCCATGGAAAGATAGCATGGTGTCAAGGCCAGAGTAAGGTCACTGGGAAACAGAGACCTTTTCTTATTGCTGGCTTCATTACTTGCCAGCTTTATGACTTTGGACAAGTAATTTAACCTTCTCTGTGAAATAGGTATTAGCTCACAGGACTACTGTGAAGATCAAATAAAATGACATCTGCAATGTTCCTGGCACATGGTGGGTGCTGGCGAAGGGCACCACTCAGTAGACCATGAGCTCCATGCTACATTGTGAACTCCGGGAACTACATTGTAATGGGATGCTGTGAAGCATTTCCTCCTGTCAGTCTTCTTGGGAACTGCCTCTTCCAACTTCAAGTTTCTTTTCAGGGACAGTTTGCTCCCAATGATTGATTACCTAGGGGGCATAAAGGCCCAGCCCCTTCACTCCAACAAGGGATGACTCTGTAGGCCATCCCAGCTGTAGAGTTACCCATGGGGTCAGCTGAGGTCTTTATTGGGCCTGCATTACAGCTCAGCTTTTGCTTCTGCCCCTTGCTCCTCCCCCTCCTCCCTTCCATAGCTGTGGATCCTAAAAATGCTAATAACCTTCTCCCACTAACGTCTGTATCAAAGTCTGCCTCCCAGGCAACCCAACCTGCCGTGTACTTCTAATTGATTTTTTTATGCATAATGCCTGGCACATATTGGGTACTCAGTGTTGATTGAATGAATTGATATTTGAATTTGAGTTGGTGTAGGAAGGATTACTCAGGATCCAAACCAGTTACCATCGAGTCGATTCCAACTCACAGCAACCCCATGGGTATCAGAGGAGAATTGTGCTCCCTAGGGTTTTTAACGGCTGATTTTTTGGAAGTAGACTGCCAGGGTTTTCTTCCCAGGAGTCTTTGGGTGGACTGGAACCTCCAACCTTTTGGTTAGTAGTTGAGCACATTAACCATTTGCGTATCCACGGCAACGGGCTAGCTAGCTAGGGGCTCCGGAAAAGGAGGGTAGGAGTACCGGAATCCACTCCCTTTTATCAGAGGCATCTGGTTCCAGTCTGCTCCCTTTACCTCCTCCCTCTCCAGGTGGATAGTGACAGGCCTGCCTTCTCCTTCCCTCCCAACTGGTTGTGCACAGGCCCTGCCCCAGCTGCTGTTTCCCAGAAACCTTTTTGAGGCTGAGGAATCAGACCTCTGGGGATAAGGCTGACACTGGAAGTTAATGATTATCAGTTGAGACAAAACACTTGTTTACATGTTGCCATCATTAGAGGTTCCAGCCTTACCTCTGCTGGGCCTCCTGCCAGATGTTTGGAGGGGGTTTTCACAAGCTGTGCAGTTTACTAAATACAAAAGCACTCCTATTAAGGCACTTTAGCATTAGGCAGTGCAATTCTGATAACGAGTAATTGAATTTCTTTATCTGGAGCAAAGAAGACCCAAGACACTCTCAGAATTTGCTCAGCTGGGGGACACAGATGGTTGTTGGAGTCATGAGGATTCCCTTCTTGAACCCCACTGAGGAGAGTGGTTTGGTTTAGTGGTCTGTAATGGATTGAATTGTGCCTGCCCGCAAAAAAAGATGTGTTGAAGTCCTAACTCCTGGTACCTGTGAACGTGACCTTGTTTTGAAATAGGGTCTCTGAAGATGTTATCAGTTAAGTTAATACGAGGTCATCCAATCTGTTTGATGTCCTTATAAAAGAGGAAAGGAGACACAGAGTTATGCGGCAGCTGCAAGCCGAGGAACGCTGGGGCTACAGAAGCTGGGAGTGACAAGAAGGGATCTTCTCCTACAGCCGTCAGAGAGAGCATAGTCCTGCTGATACCCTGAATTCATACTCCCAGACTCCAGAGCTGTGAGACAATACATTGCCACTCTTATAAGCCACCCACTTTGTGATATTTTGATACAGCAGCCCCAGGAAATGAATACGTGGTCTTTTGAGTATTGTGTCTGGTTCTTGGTGGGTGCTGAAGAAATTCTTCCTGGAGAAATCAGGGCTGACTTCATAGAGAAAGTAACATTTGCACTTGATGTTGAAGGATAAACAGGGCTTTTCCAGTTAGAAAGAAGGGATGGTGGAAGGGCATTCCAGAGAGAGAGAGAGAACAGCATGTGCAAAGGCAGAGAGGCAGAGCAGTCTGTCATTTCAAGGGACAGAAAGCAACTCCTATGACACTAAGTATCCCTCTATGTACGGCTGTTTGCTATCCAAACCGGTGGGGCTTAACCTACTTGAAACAAGAATCACCTGAGAAACTTTAAGAACTTACCTAGCTCCCTTCCCCAGATCCCAATTTAATTAGTCTAGGATATGATCTGAGCATCAGTAAGTTTGAAATATTATTCTAATATATTGTCAACATTGAGAGTGACCCTTATAACTCAATCCTTCTCACTTTCCCAACTTTTGAACAAATGCACTGGGGAGACACTTTGGTCAGCTTTTCAAATTTGTTACTGAGCGTGGCTGACGCGAAAGATAGGGCTTCCTGAGTGCTCAGTCTTAAGGGCAAATGCTTTCCCTTTGGGCTAGCTAGGCATATGAATACCCTCTTTCCCGTCAGAGCCTGTTAGGGAAAGAATAACTTGCAGGAAGGGCTCAACTTTGACCAGATCCAGACCACATCAATCAGGTAGGTAAACAAATACCAACAGGCCCCCAGTGCCTTTACCTGCAAACTCTCCTTCTGCTGACTCCCCGGGATGAAGAAAAAAAGGTGAATTATTCAAGGTTGGGGAGAGCAGGTTTTTGTAACTGTGAATTGTAAGACAGCTGAATAAGAAACTATAGTAGCCTATACATATTTTATCCCTATTTTTTTTTCCACTCCCTTGCAGAAGAAGATTTCAGTTTTTGTTTCTCCCAAGCAGGACTGCTCACTTTGACATTCCCCGGGTGTCTGTAGTACTAGGCAATAATTAAATATCAGGTGCATAAGTTGCTCTTTAATTTGACATGTGTGCTCCAGGCAATAACGGCACACAGTGCCATGTGGGAGTGTAATTGCTAAGGAATAAAATCTTGTAGCGAGTGAGATCATTGTATCAGGTACGGTGTGACAGCTCATTTGATCATTATGCCCAGGCTAAAGAGTTTGCCTAATTAGTTTCCATTAAAACTCACCCTTTAATCAAGAGTTATTCTTGCATAAAGAATGTCACTTGGTCCAGATGAATGAACAATGGTTTTCCCCTCGAGATTGGACTCTCGGCTGCACTGGGATGCCATATGTCTTTTCAAACAATCCATGCCCAGCCCTCAGCTAGGAAGCCCAAGCTGGAATGGCTAGAAGGAAGAGAGGAAAGGCATTGGGAGGAGAGAATCGGATACTGGCAGCCCTGGTGCATGGGGCTTGGACCTAAGGGAAGCCCCCAGCCACTCACAAAGACTTGGGATTCCAGAATCTTCCACATACAGAGAGAATGAGGACCACAGAAGGGGAGTGAGTTGGTCATGGACATACAACAAGTGTGACCTTAGGCAAGTCACTTAATCTCTAAGATTTAGTTTATTTACCTACAAGGTAGAAGTAATAATGCCTACTTTCTGAATGAAACGACTCTCCTCTGGGTACCTGGAATCCAGAAACATCCTCTTGCAATTTGGGTTTCCCAGGCAACCCTAATGATTCCAACTCATAGCGAGCCTATAGGACAGATTAGAACTGCCCCATAGGATTTCCAAGGAGCAGCTGGTAGATTCAAACTGCCGATCTTTTGGTTAGCAGCTGTAGCTCTTAACCACTGTGCCACCAGGGCTCCCAAGCAACCCTAGTGCCCTTGTGTTCCTAGATCCCAGGATTGGGTGTAACTCAAAATAATTCAGGCCTTTTGACAACCTGTGTCCAAGGATAGTTTTTCTTTACCTGGGTATTTGATAGAAGTGATTTGACATCAGATTCCAATCACATCCAGTGGTATCTGATGTGCTTAGCATCGTGTCTCATTTGTAACAGATGCCACAACTGAACAGAGATCTAACTAAAGGGGAGAGCACCAAGCCAGGGTGATCTTGGACCTTTCCGTTTCCTTTTCTGGATTGCTGATGTTAACTTCTTCAGGGAAATATTTCTGCCCTTTCAAGAAAATGTTAGCTAACATCATGTGGGGTATTATTGCTGCAACTCCATCCACTCCCATGATGATTCCCAGATTTGTGTCTTTAGCCTTGATCTTCTGACTTTTAGCTCTGAACTTTAGCCCTGAAATTTTTAATTGTCAACCAGACACTCAGATACTTCAGAACCACCCACCTGATCCTGCACTCATTGCTCACATACTCCCTGGCCTCACTTACTCTTTTATTCTTACTGACTTTGCCAAACACTGAGACATCCAATCTAGTAACTTCAGAGCCATCCTTAAGTGGGAGAACATGTGATGCAGTAAAAGAGGGTAAGTTCTCCAGTTAGATGCCCTGACCTGGGACAACTCACTTCATCTGCCTGAGGTTGACTTAGTTTCTTTGTATTTAAAATAGGAGATAATTATACTACATGCCTCCCAAGCAGGGGCAGTTCACCAGTAAGCATGGGCTTACTTGTGTTTGCTTACTAGTCTGTAGTGCACAATTTCACATGGCCCAGGTGAATGAACAGGTGAAATTGCGCACTACAGATTAGTAAGGAAGTACAAGTTAGCCCGTGAGTGCCGTGCTTGTTGGATAATCTGTCCCTGCTCCCAAGACTGTTCCTCAACTGACCTTTGCCTGCCTTTCAACATTAGTGTTTCATTACTCTTCTTCAAATATCCTTTGCTCCAGACATACCAGACTGTGTGCTGTTCCCAGATCATGGTAATCATTTCTATTTATGCCTACATGCATTTGTATGTAATGTTTTTCCTTTTCATGACCATCTGGCAAACTTCTACCCATCCTTTATATCTCAGTCAAGAGGTATCTTCGTTAAGCTTTTCCTGGTTTCCCAGACAGAGTTAGATACTCTGTTCTTTACTCTCTCATAGTACTTTTTCTCCTTATCTCTGTAGGACTCCTATGCTGCAGATAATCTATGCTATCTTCAATATCTCTTATCTTTTCTTTTACATTTTCTATCATTTCCTAAGTTTGACCTTCCTTACCCCAGCACGGCTTTCATGCTGCCCTAATATTGGCCTGTACTGGGCTGTGAAGGGACAGGCAATGAGAGGTCCAAGGCAATGCAGGAGGGAGGTGAGAGCAGAACTTCAAAGCTTCCCTCCCACACATCCACTGGTGCCATCTCTGGCTGCCCTCAGCCTCAAGCTGCATCTACCTACCTCCCTTACACACAAGAGTTCCAGGCAACCTTCACTGTTTCTGGGGGAAGGGGTCTCACATTTTGTCGCTGTTATTATTGTTGTTAGTTTTTGGAAGCCATATTTTCCCCTTGTTTCTACGGTTTTGTTTTCCACTGTTAATTTTTGTGTAAAGAGCCAAAAATAGTCAACTATCTTGGCAGAAACCAAAATTTATCTTTCATAATACTTGATACATTCTCTCCAAATGTATATATCACATTTGTTAGATGGCATGGTGGTTAAAATCACTCTGAAGTCAGACTGCTCGAGTGTAATTTTTATAGTTAAAAATGTTTTAAAATAAACATTATTGGGATATAATTTACATAAAATTCACTCATTTTAAAGATATAGTTTGATGATTTTTGATAGATATGTATGGAGCCCTGGTGGCACAGTGGTTAAAGGGCTTGGCTGCTATCCAAAAGGTTGGCAGTTTGAATCCACCAGCTGCTGCTTGGAAACCCTATGGGGCAATTCTACTCTGTCCTATAGGGTTGCTATGAGTCAGAATTGACTTGATGGCAACAGTTTTTTTTTGTTTGTTTGTTTGTTTGTTTTTAATGAAGCTACCACCACAAACAATATATGGAATATTTCCATCACCCCAAAAAGTTCCCTGGTGTATCTTCCCAGTCTCCCAATCAGTACCTACCCCCTTGTCTTCTAACCCTAGACCAACACTAATCTGCTCTCTTAAACTATTTACTGGATTTGTTTTTTCTGAAGTTTCATATAAAGGAAATTATACTGTATGTATTCTTTTAGGTCTGACTTCTTTTGCTCGCATAATGTTTCGTGAGATTCATCCACATTGGTGTGTGTATCATTAATCCATTCCCTTTTCTTGCTGAGTAGTGTTCTTTTATATGGATATGCCACAATTTTTTATCCATGTTCTTGTTGATGGACATTTGGTTTATTTTCTGTTTTCAGCTATTATGCCTCCCAGGTCTGCCACTTTTTAGCTGTGTTACCTTGAGAAATTTATTTAACTTCTTTTTGTCTTAGTTTCCCATTGTTGTTTTTAGGTGCCATCCAGTTGGTTCTGACTCATGGCGTCCCTATCTACAACAGAACAAAACACCACTCCATCTCAGCCATCCTCATGATCACTGTTATGCTTGAGCTCATTGTTGCAGCCACTGTGTCAATCCATCTCGTTGAGGATCTTCCTCTTTTTCACTAACCCTCTACTAAGCATGATGTCCTTCTCTAGGGACTGGTCGCTCCTGATAACATATCCAAAGTATGTGAGATGAAGTCTCACCATCCTCTCTTCTAAGGAGCATTCTGGCTGTACTTCTTCCAGGACAGATTTGTTCATCTTCTGGCAGTCCAACATTCTTCGCCAACACCACAATTCAAAGGCATCAATTCTTCGGTCTTCCTTATTCATTGTCCAACTTTCACATGCACATGAGGCCAATGAAAACACCATGGCTTGGGTCAGGCGCATCTTAATCCTTAAAGTGACATATTTGCTTTTTAACACCCCAAAGAGGCCTTTTGCAGCAGATTTGCCCAATGCAATGTGTTATTTGATTTCTTGATTGCTGCTTCCATGGGTGTTGATTGTGGATCCAAGTAAAATGAAATCCTTGACAACTTCAGTCTTTTCTCCCTTTATCATGATGTTGCTTATTGGTACAGTTGTAAGGACTTTTGTTTTCTTTATGTTGAGGTGTAATCCATACTAAACGCTGTAGTCTTTGATCTTCATCAGTAAGTACTTCAAGTCCTCTTCACTTGCACCAAGCAAGGCTGTATCATCTGCATAACACAGGTTGTTAATGAGTCTCCCTCCAAACCTGATGCCCTGTTCTTCTTCATATAGTCCAGCTTCTCAGATTATTCGTTCAGCATACATATTGAATAAGCATGGTGAAAAGATACAATCCTGATACACATCGTTCCTGACTTTAAACCACACAGCATCCCCTTCTTCTGTTCAAAAGACTGCCTCTTGATCTATGTACAAGTTCCTCATGAGCACAATTAAGTGTTCTGGAATTCCCATTCTTTGCAATGTTATCCATAATTTGTTATGATACACAGTCAAATGCCTTTGCATAATCAATAAAACACGGGTAAATATCTTTCTGGTATTCTCTGCTTTCAGCCAGGATCCATCTGACATCAGCAATGATATCTCTTGTTCTACATCCTCTTCTGAATCTAGCTTGAATTTCTGGTAGTTCCCTGTCTATGTACTGCAGCAACCACTTTTGAATGATCTTCAGCGACATTTTACCTGCATATGATATTAATGATATTGTTTGGTAATTTCTGCATTCGGTTGGATCATCTTCTTTGGAATGGGCACAAATATGGATCTCTTCCAGTCAGTTGGCCAGGTAGCTATCTTCCAGATTTCTTGGCATAGACAAGTGAGTGCCTCCAGCGCTGCAGCTTTTTGTTGAAACATCTCAGTTGATATTCTGCCAATTCCTGGAGCCTTGTTTTTCACCAGTGCTTTCCATGCAGCTTAAACCTCTTCCTTCAGCACCATTGGTTCTTGATCATATGCTACCTCCTGAAATGGTTGAACATTGACCAATTCTTTTTCATACAGTGGCTCTGTGTATTCTTTTCGTGTTCTTTTGATGCTTCCAGCATTGTTCAGTACTTTGCCCTTCAGTATTGCAACTGGAGGCTTGGATTTTTTCTTCAGTTCTTTCAGCCTGAGAAATGCCAAGCATGTTCTTCCCTTTTGGTTTTCTAACTCCAGGTCTTTGCACATGTCATTATAATACTTTATTTTTTCTTCTTGAGCCACTCTTTGAAATCTTCTGTTCAACTCTTTTACTTCATCGTTTCTTCTTTTCACTTTAGCTACTTGACATTCAAGACCAAGTTCAGAGTCTCTTCTGATATCTGTTTAGAACTCTTTTTTCTTTCCTATCTTTTTAACGACCTCTTACTCTCTTCATGTATGATGTCCTTGATGTCATTCCACAACTTGTCTGGTCTTCGGTCACTAGAGTTCAATACGTCAAATCTATTCTTGAGATGGTGTCTAAATTTAGGTGCGATGTAGTCAAGGTCATATTTTGGCTTTCATGGACCTGCTTTAATTTTCTTCAGCTTCCACTTGAACTTGCATATGAGCAATTAATGATCTGTCCCTCAGTCAGCCTCTGGCCTTATTCTGACTGATGATATTGAGTTTTTCCATCATCTCTTTCCAGAGATGCAGTCGATTTGATTCCTGTGTATTCCATCCAACGAGGTCCGTATGTATAGTTGCTGTTTATGTTGTTGGAAAAAGGTATTTGCAATGAAGAAGTTGTTGATCTTGCAAAATTTTATCCTGCAATCTCTGGCATCATTTTTATCTCCGAGGCCATATTTTCCAACTACTGATCCTTCTTCTTTGTTTCCAACTTTCGTATGCCAATCACCAGTAATTATCAATGCATTCTGATTGCATGTTTGATCAATTTCAGACTGCAGAAGTTGGTAAAAATCTTCAATTTCTTCATCTTTGGACTTAGTTGTTGGTGAGTAAATTTGAATAATAGTTGTATTTACTGGTCTCCTTGTTGTTGTTAGGTGCCGTCAAGTTGGTTCCGACTCATAGTTACCCTATGCATCACAGAATGAAACACTGCCCAGTCCTACGCCGTGCTCACAAGCATTGTTATGCTTGAGCCCATTGTTGCAGCCTGTGTTTCAATCCATCTCATTGAGGGTCTTCCTATTTTTCACTGACCCTCTAGTTTACCAAGCATGATGTCCTTCTCCAGGGACTGATCCCTCCTGACAACATGTCCAAAGTATATGAGACGTAGTCTCGCCATCCTTGCTTCTAAGGAGCAGTCTGGCTGTACTTCTTCCAAGACAGATTTGTTCATTCTTTTGGCAGTCCATGGTATCCTTGTA
>NW_004443942.1:7591175-7603189 GCF_000243295.1 Trichechus manatus latirostris
CCCACAGTAGAACAAACTGACAGACACGTGGGGGTAGAACATCCCTAGTACACAGTAAGCACTGAATAAATGCTGTCTTTGAAATTGTGTGTTGTATTTTTATCTTTCCACTTGCCTGTGAGTTATTTGAAAAACAGGAACTAAGTTTTATTCATTTTCATAACTTTGAATCCAGGGTCATTGCCTGTCATTCAGTCCTTCATTCATTCCTTCTGTTAATAAGTTTTAATTGAGCCTTGCTATGTGCCACACTCTATGCTGATTGCTAGGGTTATAATCATGACATAACCCTAGCAGTCATAGAGCTTCAAGTTAGGGGTGGATGACCCAGTAAGCACGAGCTTACTTGTGCTTACCTATAATCTGTAGTGAACAGTTTTACATGGGTTTCTTCACATCAAGATGTAGTGAAACCCATGTGAAATTGTTCACTACAGATGATCTGGTAAGCAAGGTAAACACCATGCTATTTTGCCTGTTGTATAATCTGCCCCTGCTTCAAGTCTAGAGAGAGACAACCTAGGCAGCTATAATGCAGCCTGTTAGAGGGAGCCTAGGGGCTGTGGGAATGCTTAGAAGTGGTACCTAATCCCCACCTAGAAAGGAGGAGGGAAGAAAGCAATGTCTTAGCAATTGTATACAGGATGAATAAGAATTACCTAGTTTGAGGGCTGGAGGGGAGAGGAAAGAGTGTTACAAGTATAGGAACAGCCTATGCAAAGGCACAGGGGCAAGAAAGAGAATGCCATATAGAAGGTGTAGAATAAAGGTTTGATAAAAAATATAAATAAATGAAGTTATTCTAACAGGCCAGGGGAGGAATATTAAAAACTATTAAATGGGAATGGATGTAGAGGTGGAGTAGATGGGAGATATTGATGAGGTGGAAATTATAGTATTGGATAACTGATTGAATGAGATGGGGAAAAGAATGAGGTCAAATACAGCTGAGGTTCCAAGCCCTGGGTGATTGAGAAGATAAATTATCATTAAAATCAAATATTAGGAGGGAAACAATTTTGTGTGGGTAGTGATAGGATAAATACCTTTTGGACATATTGAATTTGAGGTGTTGATGAATTCCCTACATTGAGGAACTCAGGATAATTTAGGGGAAAATCAGAACTAGAGAAGGAAATCTGAGTGGAGAAGAGGAACAAGGGAAGCCCCCAGTGAACACCTGGTTGGGGACTTTCAGCCAGAGCTCAACCCATCCAGTTGTGTTTGATGAAATGATGGGGCACCTGGCTCAAACAGGCATCTATTTAGCCAAGTTGATTATTTGCACTTGGGAAAGGAGCCTGCTTATAGAAAGAAGATGGAGGAAAGCAGGAGGCTATTCCAGATCTGCCAAGTTCCCTGGTTCAGCCCAGTGACTCATGTCTGAGAGATTGGTGGAAAGAGAGACAAAGGCAGAAGCTGCTTTTAGAAACTAGTTTATGAAGTTCGGTTACAAACAGCACTATTTGTGAGTCAGAGTGATGAGGAATAATAGAATCTATTCTATTCTCTAGAGAGAGGCCTTAAAAAAATACTTTTTATTTTGGAACAATTTTAGATTAATAGAAGAGTTGCAAAAAAGTACAGAGGGTTCCTGTATACCTTTATTCAACTTATGAGTCAGCTTTATTGGTGTGTGACCTGTGCATTCACACAGGGCCTTGTGTTTAGAAAGGCCCTGTGCTTGGTTTAATTCTCTGCTGTTGCTGTATTGAAATTTTTAATGATTTCTGAACAACTGGTCCTGCATTTTCATTTTACTCTGGGCCCAGCAAATTATCTAGCCATTCTTTTCCTAATGTCAACATCTTACATAATGATGACACATTTATTAAAACTAAGAAATTAACATTGGTACAGTATTGGAACTAAACTGTAGTCTTATAGTTAATATCTTACATAACCATGGCACATTTACCAAAACTAAGAAAGTAACATTCGGACAGTACTACCACTGTACAAAATGTGAATCTAGGAAAACTAGAAGTTGTCAAAAATTAAATGGAACACTTGAAGACTGATATCCTAGGCATTAGTGAGCTGATATGGTATTGGCCATTTTGAATCGGACAATCATGTGGTCTGCTATGCCAGGAATACCATATGGCATCACATTCATCATCAAAAATAACATTTCCAGATCTATCCTGAAGTACAATGCTGTCAGTGATAGGATAATATCCAAACACCTGCAATGAAGATCAGTTAATATGACTAATATTCAAGTTTATGCACCAGTCACTTTTGCTGAAGATAAAGGAATTAAAGATTTTTACCGAGTTCTACAGTCTGAAATTGATTAAACATGCAATAAGATGCACTGATAATTGCTGGCATTTGGAATGCATAAGTTGGAAACAAAGAAGCATCAGTAGTTGGAAAATATGGCCTTGGTGATAGAAATGACACCAGAGATCGCATGGTACAATTTTGCAAGACCAATGACCTATTCATTGAAAATACCTTTTTTCAACAACATAAAAGGAGACTATACACATGGACCTCACTGGGTGGAATACACAGGAATCAAATTGACTACATCTGTGGAAAGAGATGATGGAAAAGCTCAATATCATCAGTCAGAACAAGGCCAGGAGATGACTGTGAAACAGACCATCAATTGCTCATATGCAAGTTCAAGTTGAAGCTGAAGAAAATTAGAACAAGTCCACAAGAGCCAAAGTACAACCTTGAGTATATCCCACCTGAATTTAGACACCATCTCAAGAATAGATTAGACACACTGAACGCTAATGACTGAAGACCAGACGAGTTGTGGGATGACATCAAGAACATCATACATGAAGAAAGAAAAAGATCATTAAAAAGGCAAGAAAGAAAGAAAGGACACAATTGGATGTCAGAAGAGACTCTGAAACTTGCTCTTTAACATAGAGTAGCTAAAGTAAATGGAAGAAATGATGAAGTAAAAGAGCTGAACAGAAGATTTCACAGGGCAGCTCAAGAAGACAAAGTAAAGTGTTATAATGAAACGTGCAAAGACCTAGATTTAGAAAACCAAAAGGGAATAATATGCTTGGCATTTCTCAAGCTGAAGGAACTGAATTAAAAATTCAAGCATCAAGCTGCAATAAATAAAGTTTCTATGAGAAAATATTGAATGATGCAGGAAGCATCAAAAGAAGATAGAAGGAATACACAGTCACTGTACCAAAAAGAATTGATTGATGTTCAACCATTTCAGAAGGTAGCAAATGATCAAGAACCAATGGTACTGAATGAAGAAATCTAAGATGCACTGAAGACACTGGCAAAAAACAAGGTTCCAGGAATTGATGGAAAACCAATTGAGATGTTTCAACAAATGGATGCAATGCTGGCAGCGTTCAGTCATCTGTGCCAAGAAATTTGGAAGAGAGCTACCTGGCCAACTGACTGAAAGAGATCCATATTTGTGCCCATTCCAAAGAAAGGTGATCCAATGGAATGTGGAAATTATCAAACAGTATCATTAATGACACACGCAAGTAAAATTTGCTGAAGATAATTCAAAAATTGTTGTAGCAGTACATTGACAAGGAACTGCCAGAAATTCAAGCTGGATTCAGAAGAGGACATGGAACCAAGGATATCATTTCTGACTTCAGATGGGCCTTGGCTAAAAGCAGAGAATACCAGAAAGATGTTTACCTGTGTTTTATTGACTATGCAGAGGTATTGGGCTGTGTAGATCATAACAAATTATGGAAAACGTTGCGAAGAATGGGAATTCCAGAACACTTAATTGTGCTCATGCAAAACCTGTACATAGACCAAGAGGCAGTCATTCAAACAGATTTTAAACCACACAGTTTAAAATCAAGAAAGCTGTGCATCAGGGTTGAATCCTTTCACTGTACTTATTCAATCTGTATTCTGAGCAAATATTCCGAGAAGCTGGACTATATGAAGAAGAACATGGCATCAGGTTTGGAGGAAGACTCATTAACAACCTGTGATATGCAGATGACATAACCTCCCTTGCTAAAAGCAAAGAGGACTTGAAGCACTTACTGATGAAGATCAAAGACCACAGACTGTTTTGAAGAAAACAAAACTCCTCACAGCTGGACCATTAAGCTACATCACGATAAATGGTGAAAATACTGAAGTTGTCAACGCTTTCATTTCACTTGGATTCACAATCAACACCCAAGGAAACAGCAGTCAAGAAATCAAGTGATGTATTGCATTGAGCAAACGTGTTGCAAAAGACCTCTTTAAAGTGTTAAAAAGCAAAGATGTCACCTTGAGGACTAAGGTGTGCCTGACCCAAGCCATGGTATCTTCAATGACCTTATATGCATGTGAAAGCTGAACAAATAAGGAAGACAGAGGAAGAACTGATGCCTTTGAATTATGGTTTTGATGAAGAATATTGAATATACTGTGAACTGCCAGAAGAACAAACAAAATTGTCTTGAAAGAAGTAAAGCCAGAATGTTCCTTGGAAGTGAGAATGGTGAGACTTTGTCTTATGTACTTTGGACATGTTATCTGGAAAAGGACATCATACTGGGTAAAGAAGAGAGTCTCAAAATAGAGGAAGACCCTTGTCATGGATTGAATTGTGTCCCCCAGAAGCATGTGTATCAATTTGGCTAGGCCATGATTCCCAGTATCGTGTGATTGATTGTCTACCATTTTGTCATCTGATGTGATTTTCCCATGTGTTGTAAATCCTACCTCTATGATGTTGATGACATGGGATTAACAGCAGTTATGTTAATGAGGCAGGACTCAATCTACAAGACTGGATTGTGTCTTGAACCAATCTCTTTTGAGATATAAACAAGAGAAGTGAACAGAGAGACACAGGGATCTAATACCACCAAGAAAGCAGTGCCAGGAGCAAAGAGTGTCCTTTGGACCCAGGGTTCCTTCTGGGAGAAGCTCCTAGTCCAAAGGGAAGATTGATGATAAGGACCTTCCTCCAGAGCCAACAGAGAGAGAAAACCTTCTCCTGGAGCTAATGCCCTGAATTTGAACTTCTAGCCTACTAAATTGTGAGGGAATAAACTTCTGTTTGTTGAAGCCATCCACTTGTGGTATTTCTGTTATAGCAGCAATAGATAACTAAGACAACCCTCAATGTGATGAATTGCCACAGTGGCTGCAACAATGGGTTCAAACATAGCAATGATTGTGAGGATGGCACAGAACCGGGTAGTGTTTAGTTCTGTTATACATAAGGTTGCTATGAGTCAGAACTGACTCGATGGCACCTAAGAACAACCATAACACAGTACTAGGAACTAAACTATGGAGTTATAGTTAACATCTTACATAACCATGGCGAATTTATCAAAAGTAAGAAATTAACATTGGTACAGTACTAGGAACTAAAATATAGACTTATAATTTTAACTTTAATCACTTGATTAAGGTGGTGTCCGCCAGGTTTCTCCACTATAAAGGTCCTGTATATCCCTTTCCACACTCTGTTCGTTCCAATCAAGTCACTAAGTCCAGCCTGCACACAAGGGGAAGAGAATTAAACTCTACCTCCTGGAGGAAGGGGTATCAAAGAATTTGTGGACAAATGTTGAAACAACCTCTGTGATTAATAAATGATTTGGGGGAGATATTTTGAGACTATGCAGATATTCTATTTCTCCTTAATGCTTCACCCCCTAATTTTAGCATTCATCAGTGGATCTTACCTGCAGTAATTATCACCATGGTGGTGTTGGAAGAGGCTGCATAGGCCTGGCTCACTATTGTTTACGTCCCCATTGCTAACCGTCACATTGTCTCATGATCTTGTTTCTCCAGTCTCTACAAAAATGTTTAAGATTAACCAGTGTTCCTCCCTGGAGGGTAGGAAACAAGTGATAGTGATCTAAGAATGAAAAACCAAACAAAACATCCATCTTGCGACAAGAGTAAGCAGGATGTCACCAGATAATCCCTAAAGATGTCACCAGATAACCTCTAAGAATACCAGTGGAAGGTTAACTCATCTAAGACATCACCACCTCAAAGAAAAACTATCATAAAAGATCTATAATCCTGTCCCTATAAAAGACTCCAGCCGATCTCCAGGAGGAGAGACGGGTTTTTTGGAGGAATCTATTCCCCTTTGTCTCCTATATATCGATATATAATAAACATCTTGCTGCTCACCTCACCCCTATCTCAGAATTGGCTATTGCGACAGGTGGCTCCAATCCGCATTATGATGGTTTATTTCAGGAGAGGTCTTTCAAAATGATGGTGCTAACCTCATTTGTGTATGGATTTGTTCTTTATACTTAACTAGGAGCTCCTTGAAGGCTGCCCTTTGCCCACTCCTGCACCTTGTTGGTGTTACTGTTGTTGTTAGGTGCCATTGAGTCATTTTCAACTCATAGCAATGCCATGTTACAGAGTAGTTCTCGGTAAAACTTCATTCAGTTGAGCTAAATTGAATAGCTTTTATCAGATGATGCTTAAGGACAGCATCAGGCATGCCGACAGAACAGTGGTTAACAGTGTGGTCTATGGACTGGCAGCAACAGCACCACCTGGGACTTGTTGGAAATACCAATTACCAAGCCCCATCCAGAACTACTGAATCAAAAACTCTGTGGGTGGGGCTCAGCAATCTGTGTTTTAACAAGCCCTCCAGGTGGTTCTGATGCCTGATAATGTTTGAAAACCACTGATGCTGGGAATTATTTAATAAGCAACTGTGTGTCTATTCTAATGCTTTGCAGCAATGCAAGTCCCATTGGAACTATCTTCACTATGGTGCTGAATGGCTGTTCTATGGATGAATAAATGAACCAGATAATTGTTTAAACCTATTTAATCAATATTTATGGAGTACCTACTGTATGCCAGGCACTGTACTGTGTCCTGGAGTTTGTCACCATGACCTTGAGAAGTTCATGTTCTAGTGTGTGAAACAGGTATGAAAATGCATAGCTGAACAACATGTTAAGTCTCTACGAGATATTTATGCAAAATTCTACAGAAAGTATGATCATAATCCCTATCACTTTTTGAAAATCTTCCATGTGCAGGTACTTTTAATCAATCTCCACAAAGCCTAGCAAGGAAGATATTGACCCCATTTCATAGATGCTGAAACTGAGTCCATGAGCAGTAAAGCAATTTTCTTAAATTACCTTGATTCGAAGTGTCAGTAGTGAAGGTTGAACCCTGGTCCTACTGACCCCAGGAGCTCTCTTCTCATTGCCAATCTGCCCCTGCCCAGGAAGTGTTCAGCTTTCACACGCATATAAGGCCATTGAAGATACCATGGCTTGGGTCAGGCACACCTTAGTCCTCAAGGTGACATCTTTGCTTTTTAACACTTTAAAGAGGTCTTTTGCAGCAGGTTTGCTCAATGTAATGCATCCATTGATTTCTTGACTGCTGTTTCCTTGGGTGTTGATTGTGAATCCAAGTGAAATGAAATCGTTGACAACTTCAGTATTTTCACCATTTATCATGACGTAGCTTAATGGTCCAGCTGTGAGGAGTTTTGTTTTCTTCATGTTGAGGTGTAATCTGTATTGAAGTCTGTGGTCTTTGGTCTTCATCAGTAAGAGGGCTTGGGGATAAATGAGAGCTTTTCAGGTGGAAATAGTGGACAGGGAATTTGAGGCCAAGAGAATCTCTTGAGAAGAAGGCACGAAGTCATGAAAAAATGGAGTCCATTGATTGAAGGCAGCTAAACAAAGGCTTGTGGATGGTGAGGGGAGAAGGGGCTGGAAAGAAACTGAAAAGATGGGCTGGGCCAGATGAGAAGAGCAATTCTGATGCCTTGGAAACCACATCAGGCCCCTTCCTGCTAGTTGCAGAGAGCCACTGTACTGTGGCTTGACAACCTGTGGGACCCAACCTGAGCACAAATTGCGTTCGAGCCTTTGGAGAGGGAGATGCTGTAGAACGGTGGTTAATAATACTGGTTTTGCCATCATACAGAGAGGCTTAGGTGCCCAGTCTTTCACTGAGTCACTGTGGAATTTTAAACCTGTTGCTTTCTATTAACTTTGCTTTCCTCATCTGTAAAACAGAGACAATAATAATTGCAGCATTTATTGAGCACTTAATGTGTGTCAGGCAGTTTTCTAAATATTTTACATGAATTCACTCGTTTAATTGTTGTAACAAATTCCCGAGGTTAGTAAAACCTGCAAAAGCTGGAACCTGTGTAAGTCAGAAACCTATCAGAGAAGGAAAATTCAAATATTTTCCACTAATAGAGATAGAAAAGTGGTAAGACTGCACCCTGTCAAAGGTGGAAAACTTTCGTGACCCAGAAAAACAAGGCAGGACTGTTGAGTTCCAGCTGTCACAGGTTTCACTGTGTAATTATTCCCATTTTACAGAAAGGAAACTGAGACATGGAGGGGATCAGTTCATAGGCTATCAAATAGGAGGAAGGAAATGGAAATCCAGCCTGTCTCTCTCTGGAGCCCTCCTCTCAACCACCCCATGTAACTGCCCGACTGACCTTGTAGGATTTCCATAAAGTTTAAGTAATGCAATGCTTAAGACAGCTTGGAACCCACAGTGAGTCTTCACAAATGGTAATGATAGTTATTATAACTCAAAGAAATTCCATGTGAATCTGTGGGGGCTGGGAAGCCCTGTATTAGGGCAGCACATTTTCTATCATCTCTGACTCTCTGCTTGGGTTGCCTGTCTGATTTAGGGCTATGATTTTCTCTTGCCACTTCTCTTCAAAGGATCTTCAGAGTATCCTATCTTACTTAAGACAGGCCAGCTTTCAGTGAACCTGGGATGTGAACTCTAAGGAATTGTGAAGAAAAGACAGAACCATGAAATGACTCGAGAGTCTGGAGACCCTGGTGATAGTCCACATTGTGTCCTTAACACTATGTGACCCTAGGCAAGGATTCTTCTGCTACCTAGATCTCAGGTTCCCTATTCATGAGAAGAGGAGGTTGGATTTCATTACCTCTGAGTTTCCTCTCATTGCTATGAGGAAGAACAGTCTCCAAGAAGGCTCTGGAGTCTCAGGGCACCTTTCTTTTTCTGAGCATGGCTGTCTCTCCTGCTGGGGAGTTGGACCCTCAATTCTTTGGGCAGGTCTTTCTTCCTGGATTGTGAGCCAGATTCATTACACCTTGCTTAGTAAACATATCTGGCAATTCCGAACCTCTAATCTATAGAACCTAAATGTAATTATACCAAAGTAAATACAACTGCATCTCAGTAATGTGGACACAGAAACTTCAGAATTAGGGTGAACTTATACCATAGTCCACCACCAGTCTATCTGTTTGTTGTACTGTGGTGGCTTGCATATTGCTGTGATGCTAGAATCTATGCCATTTCTATTGCAAATACCAGCAGGATCACCCATGGTGGACAGGTTTCAGCAGAGCTTCCAGACTAAGACTAGAAAAAAAGTTCTGGTGATCTACTTTCTAAAATTTGCCAGAGGAAACCTTATGAATTACAACAGAACGTTGTCTGACTCACTTGCTTTGGTCACGTCATCCAAAAAAAAAAACAAACCTGTTGCCATCGAGTTGATTTCGACTCATAGTGACCTTGTAGGACAGAGTACAACTGCCCCATACGGTTTCCAAGGAGCGGCTGGTGGATTTGAACTGTTGACTTTTTAGTTAGCAGCCATAACTCTTAAGCATTGCACCACCAGCAGTTGACACGTCATCAGGAGGGATCAATTGTTGGAGGAGGACATTGTGTTTGGTGAAGTGATGGCTGGCGAGGGCGAGGAAGTCTATTGGTGAGACGGGTTAACACGGTAGCCTAAAGGATGGACTTGAACATGCCAGTAATTGTAAGAATGATGCAGGGCTGGGTAATGTTTTGTTCTGATGCACATAAGGTTGCCATGAATTGCAGTTGCCTCGACAACAGCTATCTATCTACCTACTTACCTACCTACCTACCTATCTATCTATATTATACTACAGTAATGTTAAATTTTGCATCTGAAGACTGACCAAGCATATAAAAAAAGTGGAAAGAATTTTGTTTGTCTTCAAAGAACTAAATAGTCCTATATGAAATTGTCTTATTTGTTCATTTGTTCAGACTTCATTTGAACCACCTGCATTGATTGAACCTCCTTAAGATGAAGTGAGCTGAAATGGAATGATATTGACCATTTTGAATCAAACAATCCTATAGTCTACTATGCCAGAAATGACAAATTGAAGAGGAATGGTGTTACATTCATCATCAAAAAGAACATTTCAAGATCTATCCTGAAGTACAACAGTGTCAGTGATAGGATAATCTCCAGATGCCTATAAGGAAGACCAGTTAATAAGACTATTATTCAAATTTACACACCAACCACTAAGGCTAAGGATGAAGAAACTGAAGATTTCTACCAACTTCTGCAGTCTGAAATTGATTGAACATGTAATCAGGTTACATTGATAATTACTGGTGATTGGAATGCAGAGCTGAAAACAAAGAAGAAGGATCGGTAGTTGGAAAATATGGCCTTGGTGATAGAAATGACACCAGAGATCACATGATAGAACTTTGCAAGACCAACGACTTCTTAATTGCAAATACATTTTTCAGCAACATAAACAGCAACTATACACACGGACCTCACGGGATGGAATGCGCAGGAGTCAAGTTGACTACATCTGTGGAAAGAGATGATGGAAAAGCTCAATATCATTAGTCAGAACAAGGCCAGGGGCTAACTGCGGAACAGACCATCAATTGCTTCTTTGCAAATTCAAGTTGAAGCTGAAGAAAATTAGAACAAGTCCACGAAAGCCAAAGTATGACCTTGAGTATATCCCACCTGAATTTAGACACCATCTCAAGAATAGATTTGACACATTGAACACTAATGATTGAAGACCAGACAAGTTGTGGAATGACATCAAGGACATCATATATGAAGAGAGCAGGAGGTCATTAAAAAGACGGGATAGAAAGAAAAGTTCTAAATGGATGTCAGAAGAGACTCTGAACTTGGTCTTGAACGTCATGTAGCTTAAGCGAAAAGAAGAAATGATGAAGTAAAAGTGTTGAACAGAAGATTTCAAAGAGTGGCTCAAGAAGACAAAATAAAGTATTACAATGACCTGTGCAAAGACCTGGAGTTAGAAAACCAAAAGGGAAGAACAAGCTCGGCATTTCTAAAGCTGAAAAAAACTGAAGAAAAACTCCAAGCCTCGAGTTGCAATAATGAAAGATTCTTTGGGCAAAATACTGAAAGACACGGGAAGCACCAAAAAAGATGGAAGGAATACAGAGAGTCACTGTACCAAAAAGACTTGGTTGATGTTCAGTCATTTCAGGAGGTAGCATATGATCAAGAACCAATGGTATGTAAGGAAGAAGTCCAAGCTGCACTGAAGACATTGGTGAAAAACAAGGCTCCAGGAATTGACGGAATACCAATTGAGGTGTTTCAACAAAGAAATGCAGCGCTGGAAGTGCTCACTCATCTGTGTCAAGAAATTTGGAAGACAGCTACCTGGCCAACTGACTGGAAGAGATCCATATTTATGACTATTCCAAAGAAAGGTGATCCAATCGAATGTGGAAATTACTGAACAATATCATTAATATCACACACAAGTAAAATTTTGCTGAAGATCATTCAAAAGTGGTTTCAGCAGTACATCTACAGAAAACTGCCAGAATTTCAAGCCACATTCAGAAGAGGACATGGAACCAGGGATATTGCTGATGTCAGATGGATCCTGGCTGAAAGCAGAGAATACCAGAAAGATGTTTACCTATGTTGTATTGACTATGCAAGGGCATTTGACTGTGTGGATCATAACAAATTATGGACAACATTGAGAAGAATAGGAATTCCAGAAGACTTAATTGTGCTCATGAGGAACCTGTACATGGAACAAGAGGCAGTCATTCGAACAGAACAAGGGGATACTGCGTGGTTAAAGTCAGGAAAGGTGTGGGACAGGATTGTATCCTTTTACCGTACTTATTCAATCTATATGCTAAGCAAATAATCCGAGAAACTGGACTATATGAAGAAGAATAGGGCATCAGGATTGGAGGAAGACTCATTAACAATCTGCGTT
>NW_004443942.1:7603686-7606842 GCF_000243295.1 Trichechus manatus latirostris
TCTGTCTTGAAAGAAGTACAGCCAGAATGCACCTTAGAAGTGAGGATGGCGAGACTTCATCTCACACACTTTGGTACATGTTATCAGGAGGGATCAGTCCCTGAAGAAGGACATCATGCTTGGTAATGTAGAGGGTCATGGAAAAAGAGGAAGACCCTCAAGGAGATGGATTGACACAGTGGTTGCAACAATGTGCCCAAGCATAACAATATCATGAGGATGATACAGGTCTGAGCAGTGTTTCATTCTGTTGTACATAGCATCACTATGAGTCAGAATCAACTCTATGGCACCTAATAACAACAATAAAATAATCCAATCTCATGATCCTAGAAACATTGTTTTTTCCATTTGAACAAAATGCTAGAAACTGCTTCAAATTTTTCCTTGGAAATGAGGCAATGGATAATGGAAGCAAATCAATGAACTTATTAAAAGTATTCTTTATTCATTAAAGCAGGCTTTGAAAGGAACTGTGCCAGGCAAACCTTAGTTATCATAATCTAGGATTCCTCTAAATACTTGAAAGTGATAATATTGTATTTATTGTCATGGCCTCTGTAATTCCAATTTGGCCTGAAGAATGCTGGCAATTGCTCGTATTGGGTGCAGTCATTGAGATATGAAAGGTGCAAGGCTCTGCCCTCCCTATGATGGCCATAGACTTCTTGAGGGCCTCATAATGGGCACATTGTTTTTCTAAGTCTGTTTTCACCCTCACAGCTGCGGAAGCTCAGGCACACCAGCGGGTAGGCCAGGTGAGAGAGATTTTTCACTGCATTTATCTCTTCAATATCAGCAATCTCAGTGTGTTCCTGACAGCAATGGTTGTCGTGCTGGGTAATCCTCTTCCTGTTGTGAAGGGACCGAAGCAATTACCAGTGAAGTATTCATAAAAGATCCAAAGGGAAAAGGTAGTTAATGACGCCTTTTATCAGACCTACCAATACATGAGAAAACACCCATTGAAAAACAGAGGTTTTCTCTCTTTACAGGTTCTACAAAAGTTGTGTTATGGTTTTGAATATGTGCATGTGTATGCTTTAAAAGTCCATTTTTGATTATTATTAATTAATTTTACTTTAAGGGCAACCTTCATCGTATTACAGAATCAAAAGAGGATAAACTTCTCTTACAACTCCATCCTTGCAGCCCTGCTATCCCTTCTCCTCAGAGTGACCAGAGTGGTCTTGTAAAACAGAAACCAGATTGCATCACATTCCCCATTAAAAACTTTCCAAGGACTTCCCATTCCACTTAAAGTAAAATCCAAATCCCTCACCATGTTCTTCAAGGTCCAGCACCATATGGCCCCTGCCCACCTCTCCAACCTCACAGAAGGCCAGCCTCATCCCTACTCTAGCTTACTGCCTTTCTTTTCTTCTTTGATCAGGCAGAGCCTGGCTCCATCTCAGAGCCTTTGCATTTACTGGTTCCTCTGCCTGCAGCACTCTCCCTCTTTTCTGAAGCAGAACTCACCCGTCCAATCACTCCCTTACATTTTTTTCTTGTTTGATTGTCTTTTAAGCATTTAGCGCTGTGTAAAATTGCCTTGTTTGTTCATTTGTCTAATATCTGCCCTCCCCTCACCATCAGCTTCATGAGAGAGGAATCTCGTCCGTCTTAGTCGCCACTGCCTCCCTAGCACCTGGCAGAGTGTCTGGATGATAATGAGTGCTCAATATATGTTTTTGAATGACTCACTGACTCAATTACTGACTATAGAAATTGGCTTCTACCTCCATCTCCTGTGTTCTTCCCAGTCCAGGTTTTCTATTTGGGTTCTGATAAAACTTGGGGAGAAGCTACCAACTGGCAGATCAAGTAAGAGCGAGTGCTATGTGGGTCTGATAATCTGGCTCAGAAGCCAGCAAAGACAGGATGGAATCAGGTTAATACAGGCATTTGGCACTTAGGGAACTTCAATACAAAAGGTAATCTCTCATCCTGAAGTTTAGGACTTGGGTATCAGAGAATTTACTGAAGGAGATGTTCTTTGAAGAGTCAATAGTTGGACATATGTGCCTTCCAAACGGAATGAATGATTGCCAACGGAATGAATGATTGCTATGAACATCAGGGCCTCCTGAGAGCCCCGTTCAGCAAACAAGCCCTTTAATTATATTTCTAAATTACCTCTTGCCTCAAGGGCAGATTATCCAATAAGCAAGGTAAGCACCGGTTTATTTGTGCTTACTTACTAATCTGTAGTGAACAATTTCACATTTTTTTCACCACATCAAAGATTCTGCTTCTAGATATGGCTGGCATCTGTCTCTCTTCCAACCCCACAGCACCTTCCTACAGAATCAAAGCTTCTTTTCACATTTAAAATCCCTGACGGGGCAGATGACTCAGTAAGCAAGGTAAGCATGGGCTTACTTGTGTTTACTTACTAATCTGTAGTGAACAATTTCACATGGGTTTCACTTTGATGTGGCATGGTGAAACCCATGTGAAATTATTCACTACATTAGTAAGCAAACACAAGTAGGTCCGTGCTTATCTTGCTTATTGGATAATCCACCCCTGTCCTGCCTCTATTCTGACACTTCAATTTCCATTGTACTGCTCTAGTTAAGGTTCACTTTGTTTTTCTTCTGGAGGATATCCTGAAGGATCTTTCTAAAAAGCAAATGAAATCATGGGAATCCCCTGCTTACCATTCACTGGAGAACATGGGGATCCTAGTCTGTAGGCTGTGGGGCTTGCATAGACGTTACTATCAGATGGAGATGGAAAGGGTGTTTGCTGCCCACATTAATCAATTGCTGATCCTTTGTGGCCATTCTCCTTGTGAAGAGTGAACCCTTTTATTCCTAGCTGGTACAGAAAAGTTGCTATACACCCTCTAGTCCCTCACCTCGAATCCCAGATTTCCCTCTTCTCACTGATCAAAACAGTATACCAGAGTAAAAGAATTCCACCATTATTCAACCTAGAAACTTGGACCTTTCTGGATATTGGATAACAGAGAGAAAGACTGAGGCCAGTGTAATCCAAAGATCTCAGGAAATCTTATCAGCCTCATGATGCCTGTAGCATCACGGGGCAAGAACTCAATGTCAGGTTTTTGTTTTTATAAATATATATTTTATTGTACTTCAGGGGAAGGCTTACAGAAAAAATAGTTTCTCATGAAACAGTAGTACACAT
>NW_004443942.1:7617472-7619477 GCF_000243295.1 Trichechus manatus latirostris
ATTGAAAGAAAATAAAATTAACAATGCCTGGTCTCTATGAGTCAGAATCAACTCGACAGCAACAGGTTTGGTTTGGGAACCTGGAGAAAATAAAGGAAAAAAAATTTAGACTTTTGTCCCTCAAGCTATCCAAAAGCCAAACCTGTGGCCGTTGAGTCAATTCCAACTCATGGCGACCCCAGCATTGATTACAACTCACTTTACAGAGTAGAAATACCCCATAGGGTTTTCTTCACTGTAATCTTTACAGAAGCAGATCACCAGGCCTTTCTTCTACAGTGTCGTTGAGTGAGTTTAAACTTCCGACTTTTACGTTAGTAGTCTAGCACTAACCATTTGCACCACCCAGGGAGGCCCCTCAAGCTAACTGTCCAGATATTCCATCTCAGTTTTAGTTTTCTACTCTCTTTTGGTATTATTCAATACGTTCCAGTATAAAAAGTCCGTAACTCCGATATTCCATGCTCTGCTCTGCTGTACTAATAACATATTGCAGGGGAAGAAAGAATAAGTCTTGTCTATACCTTATTCTTTAAGGCAAGGTGGACAAAGGTGTCTTTTGCCTGGTATGCACATCCTTGGCCACTGGATCATGATTATACTTGTCACCCGGGCTCATTGCATCCTGATGGTTCAGCCCACCCACCAGGAAGGACTCTTCCAACTTGGGACTTTATAAAGAAAATAAAAACATTGAAGACTGATCAGGCTCAAGAGTTGAATTATATGTAATTCAAGTACCTAACACATAGTAGGCACTCAATAAATATTTTTGGAATGCAATATATTAAATCTAAAGTTTGCTACTATTTTTAAAGTGTAGAGAGGAAATAAAACAAACAAACAAAAAAATGGGCCCTAAGCTCCCTACCGAGACAACCCTATTGTCCCCCTATGAGTAATATATAAATAATGTTAGCATAGTCAAACTAAATAGAAATGATTGAAGAAAAGGGCCACACTTTCCCACCTTGCCCCTTATCCCCGCTCCCCAAAGGTAAACACTAATCCCTTAAAACAATTTACTGAGTGACTTTTTCTCCAAAATGTGACTTATTCACTTAAGAGCACGTATGAAAACATAGAACCACGTTATTTATATAACACTGCAAACACAAATCAAAATGAGGGCTGTGACACCCCACTTACAGCCTAGCTGCCTCCAAACCACCTGATTTGTTTGTTAACAATACAGATTCCAGGAGATATTCTGATTGGTTGGTCTGGGCGGGCCTAGGAATCTGCATTTTATCAAGCATCCCAGTGAGTGTGTTATAGAATATAGCTCTGATGTTTAAAGATCATTACTGTGGTTTAGGTTTTACCACCAGTTCTTCTTTAGGGGTCTCCTTCGGAAAAATGTTTGCTGACTATTAAAGTGGGACTACCTAGCCCCTTGCCTCTCTCCCTCTCAGTCTTCAGCTAGACCTGAGCCCTGGCCTGGGCCTGGGTCTCTCTTTGTGATGCTCTGCACTGTGGTAGTGGAGCTTTGAGATGTTATCCTGGATTTTTAGGGAGAAGAGAATAACCTCCAGGTTTAGGGATGTCTGAAAAATGCTGCCCCATTGTGTAGATGCCACGGGCTCCATGTGTTGCATTATTAAGTGTTGGCTGCAGGAACTCCAGATTTTTCTATTTTCTGCTCAATTTATTGAGGGCTGTGTCTGATGGGATGCTTAGACATCAGACAACGAGCAGGAGGGAAGGTGAAGGAGATGGCTCTGTCAGCTCAGACTCAGGAAACATCTGAAGCTTATATACAAACCATCATCATGAAAGGAAACGGAATCAGGCACTGCAGATCCAACCAAGGGAGCATGCTCACCGCCAGGATATTCATGAGCAAAGAAGGGAGATCTCTAATCCAGGAAGATTTTGAGCAAAGCAGTGGCATAAACTGGCTTATGTTGGAATAGGACCACTCTGCCTGCTGTGTTGAGAGTCAACCGTAGGAAGGAGGCTGGAAGCAGGGAGACCAGTTAGGCTATCTTACAGTAGTGGTGGT
>NW_004443942.1:7620926-7621791 GCF_000243295.1 Trichechus manatus latirostris
GTGGAAATGAAAATTCTTAGCAGGGGGTTGAACTGAAAAGAACCAGTTTCAAGCCCTGGTTTCTGCACAGCACCTCACCACTGCAAAACAAGTATTGTGCAGCAATGAGGGACGTTAACTCTCTTCTCCAGGTCCATGTCTTTCCAGAACAGATGCATATAGACTGGAGAGCTGAGGTAGCCAGGAGAGGGGGCTAGTGTGTAAACATCAAGGGAGTCTTCCTTCCAGGCATTTCTTGGGAGAGTTTCTTCCTGTCCATTCAAGAGAGGAAGCTGATGTGTGGCTTGCACCAGAGAGCATCTGTGTAAATGTTTCCCGCAAATTGTGAAGGCCAAGTCCCTCAGGGAGCAAAAGCCATGGCTGATGAGGCCTTTTTTAGCTCTAACCAAGGCTGAAGTCTTTTAAACACTCACAGGATGAGTCTTCAGTGGTGGTCTAGGAATGCTGACTGAATAGTTAGAGGACCGAGGAGTCACTTTACAATCCCTTCCCTAGGTGGCTCCAATGTTCAGACCTCCCTTGGGTTCACAGACTACCCCTGTAACCTCAATTCGAAAGCCACTTGCAACCGAATTCCCATTAACATTTGTTGTTGTTTTGTTGTTAGTTGCCATGGAGTCGATTCTGACTCATGGTGATCCCATGTGTGTGAAGTAGAACTGCTCCACAAAGTTTACCAGGCTGTGAGCTTTCAGAAGCAGATCGCCAGGCCTGTCTTCTGAGGCTCCCCTGGGTGGGTTTGAACTGCCAACCTTTGGGCTATTAGTGGAGCACTTAACCATTTGTGCCACCCAGGGACTCAATTAACATTTAATGAGTACTTATTACATGCACAACACTTTACCTGCATTACTTCGTGTGTCAA
>NW_004443942.1:7623156-7653695 GCF_000243295.1 Trichechus manatus latirostris
TTATGACTATGAGTCTTTGCTTCTGCACTGTTCTGTCTGTATTGTACAAGGTTCCAGAATGTAGAGATTTCACTAACTTTCATTCACTGAACAATCTGTACTTACTGAGGTCCTACTCTGTGCCAGCCACTGGTCTAGCAGCTGGAGATATGACCCCTAGAAATCTTTGTCATCATGGAGTTAATTCAAATGGGGTAAAGAAAATGAACAAGTAAATTAAAAATGTCGGGCAATAAGTGCTATGAAGAAAAAAAAGCTGAAGAGAGTGATGGAGAAGGAGGAGGCATTATAAAAAGAGTATGGAAGAAAGGCCTCTTTGATAACTTGACAATCAAATATACAGACCTGGAGAAGAGAGGAACAAAGCTATTCAGATATTGTCTTAGTTATCTACTGCTGCTGTAACAGAAATACCACAAGTGGAGGGCTTTAACAAACAGAAATTTATTCTCTCACAGTCTAGTAGGCTACAAGTCCAAATTCAGGGACTCATCTCCAGGGCAAGGGTTTCTCTCTCTGTTGGCTCTGGAGGAAGGTCCTGGTCATCAATCTTCCCCTGGTCTAGAAGCTTCTCAGGAGCAGGAAACTCGGGTCCAAAGGACGTGCTCTGCTCTAAGTGCTGCTTTCTTGGTGGTATGATATCCCCGTCTCTCTCTTCTCACTTCCCTTTTTTGTGTCTCAAAAAAGATTGGCTCAAGACACAATCCAATCTTGTAGATTGAGTCCTGCCTCATTAACGTAACTGCCGCTAATCCCACCTCATCAACATCACAGAGACAGGATTTACAACACATACGAAAATCACATTAGATGACAAAATGGTGGACAATCACACAATACTGAGAATCATGACCTAGCTAAGTCGACAGATATTTTGGGGGGATACAATTCAATCCATGACAGACGTCAAGGAGAGGAATACCCTAGGTAGAGAGAACAGCATGTGCAAATACTCCGATGCAGGGACACTCCTGGTGTGTTCTAGGATCCCCAAGGTGGACAATGTGACAGGAGCACATAGGGGGAAGTGGTAGAAAGAGCCTGGAGATCTAGATCATGTACAGCATTACAGGCCATGGCAAGGATCTGGGGTTTTATTATAAGTGTGATAGGAAGATATTGAAGGATTTTGAGCAGCTAATGCTCTGATCTAACTCATGGTTATTACTGATTGATTAATAATCACCATTATTGAGGCATAAAATTCACCCATTTTAAGTGTGTAACGTGATAAATTTTGACAAATATATGTAATCATGTAAACACCAACATAATCAAAATATAAAACATTTTTAATAATTCAACAAGTTTTCTTGTACTCTTTTACAGTCAATCCCCATCTCCATTACCGGGCTTAGGTAACTGCTGATCTGCTTTCCATAACTATAATTTTACCTTTTTTAGAATTTCATATGAACGGAATCAGACAAAATAGTCCTTTATGTCTGGCTTCTTTCACTTGGCATAATACTCTTGAGACTCATCCGTGTTGTGTATTTTAAGTAGTAAATCCATTACCATTGAGTCGATTCCAACTCATAGTGACCTCATGTGTTAAAGAGTAGAACATTCCATAGGGTTTTCTTGGCTGTAATCTTTACGGAAGCAGATCGTCAGGGCTTTCTTCCACAGTGCCACTGGGTGGGTTCAAACTGCAAACCTCCCAGTTAGTAAGCCAGTACAAACCATTTGCGTCACCCAGGGACCCTTATTTATCAGTAGTTAGTTCTTTTTATTGAGAAGTATTTTGTTGTATGGATATACTACATTTTGTTTATCCATTTACCAGTTGATGGTTGTTTAAGGTTTCTGGCTATTATAAATAAAGCTACTATGAATATTAATATACAAGTCTTTGCATGGATATATATTTTCTGTTTACGGGCAAATACAAAGAGTAGTATTAAGGATCAGACTGTAAGTGTGTGTTTACCTTTTTAAGAAACTGTCAAACGGTTTTCCAAAGTGTCTGTATCTTTTTGCATTCCCATCAGCTGTATGTGAGAGTTCTGGTTGTTCCACACCCTAACTTGGTATTGGCAGCCTTTCTAATTTTAGTGGTGTTAGTGGGTATGTATTGGTCTCTCATTCTGCTTTTACTTTGCATTTCTCTGATGACTAACTGTGTTGAGCTGGGAGCAAAACAGAGGAATTCATTGCCTTCCTGAAGCTTATATACTAGTAGTTTATAATAGATAAAAATATATCACGAAATTTGTAGTAGGCATTATTCCAAGTGCTTTATTCATATTACCTGATTATCCTCACAACAACTCCGTAAAGTCGGTATTATTGATATAGCTAGTTTACAGAGGAAATTGAGAGCAGAAAAATTAAATAACTTATCCAATATCACCAAGCTAGAACGAGGCAGAGCCAGGATTAAAACCAGGCAGGCTGATTCCAGAGACCACGTTCTCACAATGCACTTATTCGGTATCATCCTAAAACATCATAAAGAAGACAAAGATAAATCATACATGGATCTTTCAAGAAGTTTACCGTCTAATAGAAGAGATAATCTAAGTTAACAACTGTAACACAATATAGAAAATAAGTGACATTAGAGAAATATGGGAAAAAGGTAAGTGTAGAAGAGGAAGAGGTTATATCTAATTATACTTTTAAGGGAAGCCTTACATGGAAGAGGTAGTGTTTGTTTGAGGTTTGGGCACATGGAAATGGAGAAGGAAGGGCATAAGGAAGAATATGAGTCAAGGCACAGAGGTTGGAAAGCACAGAATACAGGTCAGTTTGACTGAAGCATAGGATATATAAAGGATTTAGCAGTAATTAAAGGTATAAAGATGAATAGAGTTGCAAAAATCCTAAACAAAACATTGTCAAATTGTGATCCACAGTGTGGTGAAGATACTACTACTAACAAGTAGTGTTTATTGCAGAAACCTAAAACTCTAAACATTTGAAAAAGTATTATATAATCATATCAGATTTCCAAAACACATTTCATAAAAGTCCACATTAATCTCAGACTCAAAAAAAAACAAAATCAAAAACTCTTAGTAACATAGATAATAATACTTTCCTGTAGAATATCTACCTTAAACAACTAGCAAATATCAAATGGATAGTGAATTAATAAAACACTTGTTTCTCCATTTCTAAACATGTTTCTCCACAGATACACCTGAAGAATACAACACATTTTATTGATGGGAGATCACTATAGAAATGATTCTAAACTGTGAGTAACAGAACTTCAAGAGGAGCCTCTCAATATCTCATGAGGAGGGGGTATGAGTAGTAGTTTGCTAACTCTCCTTCCATATCCCTTACCCCAAGGGTTTATTACACAGTCTCCTAAGGGTTACATCTCCTTGGTTGACAAACACTGAAATTACACTAATAAATAAGGAATAATAAAGTAATGCCCACTATCATCACTCTTATTGTACATTTTTCAAGAAGTTCTAGCTGATGCAATAAGAAAAGAAAAAAAAAAGGATGAATATTAGCAAAGAATAGCCATAAAGTTTCTTGGAAAACTCAAGTGAATCAACTAAAAAGTAATTAATACAAAAGTTCAGTAGAAGGTCAGTTATAAAATAAATATTAAAAAAAGATTCTTCATGTACTAGAAAAAAAATTATAATGAAAAACAATCCCATTCATAAGAGAAAGAAATACTTAAAAAGACTAATTTTAACAAGAATAATTTTAACACCTTAAAGGAATATACCTATGAAATTTCACTGAGAGGCATAAAAGAAGCCTTGAATAAATGGAAATGGAACAATATATTCCTAGATGAGAAGATTTAATAGGGAATGGTGCCAGCTGTTGCCAAATTTATCTCAAATTTAAATAGTTCAACTCAAAATACTAAAGAGAAGCTTTTTTTTTCTTTCTGCAATTTGACCAAATCACAATTCATCTGGAAGAACATATGTAGATGAATACTAAGAACATTTTGAAAAAACAACAATACTGAACTTTCTTTTCCAGGCATTAATAATTATAATAATGTCATAATAATTTAAAATGTTTGGTTCATATGCAATAATAAACAGACAAATCAAACAGAATCCCGGAAACATACCTAAATATATAGAATAACTTAGTATATGATAAAGATAGCTTTGCCAATCACTGGGTAATAAATGAATTTTTAAATAAATAAGATGGGGTTAAATGTTGAGACAATTGCCAATTATTTTTTAGAAAAATGGCAGGGCTCCATTTTATATTTATTTATTTTTTCTGACATCATTCGTTGTCCTAAATGGCTGACAAGGCATGGAGCTGATGATTTACTTTGGTGAGGACTGAGCCTCTGGTGATAGCAGCAGACGGGAGACACAGTGAAAGCCAGACTTACCCTTTCTGGAGACCCCAACATTTTTACCCCAGCTTCATGTGTGACAATGCTGAATGGACTTGGTACCCTGACTGATATTGCCTTTATCAGTGGTTTCCAAATGCCGGTGTTGATTATGAGGGAATTTCTACTCCTCTGTAGCAAAGTGAGAAAAGTAGGGAAAGTAGAGTTTTCTTCATAATGCTAAATTTATTCAACATAAAGACTCATCTTTATTCTGGGGTTTTGTTAATTCTAGATTTTGGCGTTACAAAATGTTCTACCGTGAAACAATGGATGTGGTGTTTGAAAGTTATTCTTCATTATTAAATATTAATGTACTTACTTGGAAAAATAAAAAGTTGAAAACTTAGTGTCAATTCTTCCAACTTATTTATTTGATTTTTATTTTAATGGCACACATACACACACAATCCCCAAGTCTATGTAACATTGGTCTATGCTGAGCTTCTTGATATAGGATCAGAGAATCAAAAACTCTCAGAATTTTCTGGATCTTAGTGACCACATACAACCTCTCATCTTTTCTTCAACAGCTCATACAAGGAATCTCTCACCCCCGACAGAATCGTCGCAGCTAAAGGGGCTCATTACATCTTACAAAGCATCTTGTTCCTTTTCTGGAAATTTCCACCTGGGATAGTTTCATCTGGGACAGCAAAGAACATAACTTCTTCCTTTTCTAAAAGATGGCCCTTCAGATATTTAAAGACAGCAGTCATATCCTTCAAAAGACTTGTCTTCTCCAAGCTGTGTAGAATCCTCCCTCCATTTTCCTCAACCAACTACCATCTGCCAGTGGTAGTCCCTGTGGATACAAACACCAATAACCTTGGGTTATTTGACAATCACATCACATAGCGTTCTTATATTGAACTCGTAGCTAATTAAGACAACTTAAGGTTCCCCGCCACGACCCCGAATAACTGCTATTTAGCTAGGGTATTCTCTGTCTCTATCTACGAACAGTTGACTTTTTGAACATATTGAGAAATTTGTTTTTATTCCTGTCAGGTTGGTACCTGCATATATTTCATTCAGTTATTCTACTATCCTCCCAACTTTTTGTCATCTTCAGATTTTGACGAGCATGCTGTCTACATCTATATAAGACGCTGGGGAGAAAAAATAGATCAGGGCCAAGGACAGAGCCCTATTGCTATTGATGACCATAAACAAGTATTGATACAAAGAATAATCACTGGGCCAATATCATTCAACTAGGGGTTTTATCTAGATTGAAATAGTCCTATTTATGACATTATATACAGATGTTCTACCAGTTATTTGACAAACTCACTTTTTCCTAATTACAAAGGACTGAACATCTGTCAAATAGCTGACTGAAAATTAGATTTACCTGGTCTACTGACAACTCAATGGAAAAAATACCATGAGATTCTTCTGGTAAATTTTTTATCTTGTGGGACCTGGCCGTCATTCCTTATTCCCTAAGCTTTCAAAAACCACTGGTTTAGTAATTGGTTATTGTTTTGCTAGTGATTGAAGCAACTAGCTTGCAGTATCCAGATCTACCTCCTTACCTTTTTGAAAACCAGCACAACACCATTCGTTCATCGATGTCAGGCATGTGTTCTTTGTGCTAGCAATACAAAAGTTATCTTTACTTATCTTGGTTTTAAGCACTTTCCTTTATTTATTTATTTTTTAATGATTTCCCCAAAACTATGGGCAGGAAGTAATCCCATCCACACATTCTCCCAAACCTGAAAAATTGTTACTTTTCTCTCATTAGCAGTTCTGATTCTTCTGGTTCCATAGTTTTATTTTTCTTCCTTGACCTTTTCTTCCACCCTTTCATCCTTTCTCCTTTATCTCTCATTTCCTTCTCCTTTGGTGGAACTGGAAAGTGGTCTCTGAGGATTGCTCACTTGTCAGAAGTAGGGAATATGGTGCTGGGATTGAATATCGAAAGTCCTAGCCTCCATTCAGTATTTATTTATTCATCATTTGGTCAGTACAGAAGAAAAGAGATAGCAGGAAAGGAATGAGAATTGTTTTACACATGGACAGGGCCAAAGCTGTTAAAGCCAGAATAATATCTCCCCATTAATTCTTAGCACAGTCAGCCATCTCCCCTCGCTACAACTTAAGCTCTTTAAATATCACTTAACAGGATAAACACTTTCCTCCCTGCAATAGCATGTGGTAAAGAATAATAGTAATTTACAATACTTGAATCCAAGCAATTAACTCTCCAGCATTTCATGAAAATGCAATTATTCTCTAAGTAGGAACTCCCAGGCCACTGGTGGATGAGGAGGGCTTTGCATACTTGCACATGCTTCTGCCTTAGTTAGGATGAAGGACTTTTTCTGTTTGTTCCGCGAACTCAGCCTAGCACACTGAACAGGTTAGGTTAGGGCTGACTCTGGTTTTAGATTTGGGTGCTTTGTGATCGCAACTGCACATTCACAGTAGAGAATCTGGGATGGATGGCTCGTCATGCCTGGATTTCACCAACACCTACAACTTTCTGAAAAGGAGAAACATGCTGCTTTTCTAGAAGCCTTTTCTTGTTTTGTTTTTTTTTCTTTTATTTCGATTCCTCAACCTTTGCACTGGAACAAAGTCCACATTCTTGTGTGTGCGCACATCCACGTGCATGCAGGCGTGTACACACACACACATGCACACATACACACGCACACACCCCAGAGCTGTTGGACCTGAAGAATACCATTAATAATGCAACCAAGTCTGGGTGCTTTTTAAAAGTCTATTTCTTGCTTATAAATAAATGGTAATTTGTTTAAAAGCATCATTACACACAGTGTTCAGCCAGATCCCATGCATTCGATTATTTTAAATAAATGGACCATAAATGGAACAAGTTCTTTCTAATTTACAAATGATAGGAAACATTTTTCAAGGGGAAAAAAAAAGGAAAAAGTGTAAAATTTGTTCTTAACTACATGTCATTAATGTGGAACCGTTCAATGACCTGTAAAGATTAAAGAATTAGTGAATTGGTGGAATTATCAGAATGAAAAATCTGTATAATTTTGGTTTCAATTTAAAAATCTACTGAACAGTCTAGCGACTTTAGTCTCGGATATTACTTTTTAATATCAGTTCCTACAAATGCAGTGGCATCGGGGTTACAAATGAACTGAATGGAAAGCAACAAATAGTATGTTTGAATTTACGGCACAACAGAGGAGTTGAGCAGCAGGGAGGGACGCCTTGGAGGGGGGAGTGGGTTTTTTTTTTTTTTCCCCAATAAAACAACTGAAGACATTTAATTAAGTGACCACTTTGCTAAGTGGAGCAAAAATTAATATACATAGATGCGTTTATGTCCAGGCAATGGTGGATAATTAAGGAATCAGCTTCAAATAGAGAACCAGAGAGAGAGCTATTTAACTAATATCACCAGAACATTCTCTCCTTTCTAAAATTTTTCCAGTGATCCTAAAGAGGAGGAGAAGGGACAGCAGGAAGGTAGTGGGGAAGACTTGGATATGACTCGTTGGGTGTGACTCATTGGATATGACTCAAAGGATGTGGGCATCCAAGAAGATGAAATTCTGCTGATAAGGCAAGGTCTTACATGCTGCCTTCCCCACAGCCCCTTCCCTGACCTGCCCACACCAACCTTTCTCCTCATCCTGCTTCATGCCTATCAGCAAGGGATGTTTCTCTTCTGAACTACTCCTGCTGTCATTTCTGCTTTGAACCTATATAAATGTGATTTGTTTTAACCTTTCCTACTGGGTCATAATATTTTAGGAGATACATTATTTCTGAGGTCTCTTTATGCTCCTATCATACCAAGTTTGAGGTAGAAGCACAATGAGTGTTTTTTAATCCAGGGTTCTAGACACACCCAAAGGAGTCCTGGGTGGTGCAAACGATTAAGCACTTGACTACAAGCTGATAGGTTGGTGGTTTGAACCCACCCAGAGGTGCCTCGGAAGACAGGCCTGGCGATCCGCCTCTGAAAGTTCACAGCCTTGAAAACTCCATAGGACAGTTCTACTCCGCACACATCGGGTCGCCATGAGTCGGAATCAACTCCACTGCAACTAACTATAGCAGACACACCCAAGGACTCGTGAAGGCAATTTGTGCTGGGGTCCTAGTGGCCTGTCTACCAGGAAAAGAAGGTCTGGGTAAGGGATTCCTGAGGGAATGGTCTCTGAACAGTTTACATGTGCCCCGGGAGGTTGGGCTAGTCTGTAGCCAGGCTTGCTGTAGGAGTCAGGACCAAGGGATTCTTTTCAGTTTCATTAAGTCTGGTAGCTTGGGGCCACTGAACTGGATATGTATCTGAATAATGAGGTGCTGTAAGGAACCCTAGTGGTTCAGTGGTTAAGTGCTCAGCTGCTAACTGGAAGACTGCTAACCAGCCACTCCAGAGGAGAAAGATGTGGCAGTCTGTTTCTGTAAACATTTACAGCCTTGGAAACCCATGAGCAGTTCTATTCTGTCCTACAGGGTCACTATGAGTAAGAACTGACTTGATAGCAATGAGTTTCAGCTTTTGGTAACTATGGATAGATTTATCTATGTCTGCCCTCCTATCAGCTGGAATAGGCCAAGATTGTGATCCCTGTCTCTGGGAGGATGGCTAAGTGGCTTTCCCTAACTATGGGCTTGGGTGACAGCTTGGGTAGTACTCCAGTATGGGGGACCAGAAACATTGTAACCCCAACTTTCTATGCCTTCTCCTGTCATCAGGCACACTAAGAAATAGATGATGGATGGGCAGGTTGCTGGGGCCCTGTTCACACTATGCATTCTGTGTGGGAAAGATTCTCATCTTGTGGAGGGAAGGGAAGAATGCAAGGCTGTCTGCTTTGACAGTGACTCTTGGAGACTCTTCTCATACATAGTGGCCATAGGACTATACTGAACAGATAAGGGAATTCCAGAACTCATACATTCCAACTGATACTTGTATTAGTTTCTAGGGCTGCCGTAACAAATTACCCTAAACGCGGTAGCTTAAGACAAACAACATAAATGTATTCTCTCACGGTTCTGGAGACCAGAAGACTGAAATCAAGATGTTGGCAAGGCCACGATCCTTCTGAAGGTTCTAGGGGAGACTCTTTACTCACCTTTTTCAGCTTCTGGAGGCTCCAGATGTTCCTTGGCTTGTGGCTGCATAACTCCAATCTCTGTCTCTGGCTTCACATGGCCATCTTCTCTCTATTTGTATCTTCTCTTCTTTCTCTTGTAAAGATTATAAGGACACTTGTCATTGGGTTTAGGATCCACACAGATAATCCAGGATGATGTCATCCTGAGAGTCTTAACATCTGCAAAAACCCTTTTTCCAAAGATGTAGACATATCTTTGGGAGGGCCACGATTCAACCCACTGTAACACTCAAAGTTCAACTAACAATTACTAAGCACCTATCCTTTGCCAGACACCAGGCACTGGGGTAGACACACAGACAAATCAGACAAGATTTCTTCCCTCAAGAGGTGACTAATTTTAAAAAAATTCAGTTTTGCCCAGGCAGTTATAAAATAGGATCAGTAAATGCTAAGTCAGCAAGCCCTGGAGTTTTGGTTGAACATGCCCCCCCACACTCACCACCATTCTAGCATCCTTCAAACAAGCTTTTCTCCCTTTAAAAGTGAGCTTTGCAGCTAGTACAAAGCTGCCACTGACATTAGCATTCCATTTTCAAAATTTGAGCCAGTCACCTTTCACTGCTCACTTTTGGCTGATTCTTTAGCCCTGCCTTTTATGGCTCTGGGCTTTGCTTCTAATTGTTCTCCTAACTTCATTGACTATGCCCTGACCATAGTAACAGACCATAAATAACTGTTGGACGCCTTGCCCAGCTTCCCCTTTTCACTTCCTCCGAGTATTTTCTGTTGCCCTTAGATCCCCTCCTCTACCCTCCCACTCCACTCAACTTTGTGCTCTGGGAGTATCAGAATATTATGAATGGTGCCCTTGCTTCTGGAAGACGGAATGAGGTTGGGAGGAGAATGGAGATAGGGGATTTATTTCCTGATCCCTCTCTTCTGGATTGCTGTGGGTTGACTGCTTTCCACAGCTCCTGTCAGAAGGCCTTCTCCATATAGCTATGCTTTTTAACTTCTGGTAGTCACTCCCACCCCTTTCCCCTTCTGGCCTAGACGTAGTAGTGGCTCCCAGCTGTTATTAGCCCTAGAGTACTGCATCATCTCGTTTCCTTAAACTCTGCCCACAATTTCATAAACAGTATTTTTTTTTTTTTTAACTCTCCTTAAGTTACCAGTTCTAATGTGCTATCTCTTTGCTTCTAGGCCCCTGGATAAAGCAGCGCTCTTTCCAGTATGTGCCCTTTGGTATTTTTTTCTCTAACTTTACATACCATGACTGTGGTTAAGAGGGACATTGCCTGGACTGTCTTATTGAATCCCATGAGAACAGTCAAATGATCCTGCAGTTTAGTTGGTATTGCCCTTTTTGACAGGATGAAAAAAAAAAAGCTAATAGCATATGTAGAGAGAAGTTTCTATACGTATCTGTCTTTAATGGACATAGGCATCCCCTGGGTCTTTGAAGTTGTGAGACTAGAAGAGACAAGAGTTCCTGAGGTCTGGGTCCTAATCAACTGATGCGCTAATCAAAGTAGGGAGAGTGATAATAAGTCACTTTTTGTGCTACTGTACAAAGCACGTTCACTTGCATTGTTTCTTCACACCTACTCAGTGAGTATGTAGTACAGTGGTTCTCAACTGGGATGATATTTCCCCTAAGGGACAGCTAGTAATATGTAAAGACATTTTTGATTGCCACAACCTAGGAGGTGTACTACTTGCATCTAGTGGGTAGAGGCCAGGGATGTTGCTAAACATCCAACAATGTGAAAGACAGCAGCCTTCAACACAGAATTATCTGGCCCAAAATGTCAGTAGAGTTGAGGTTGAGAAACCCTGATCTAGTGTATTATTTCTTCTTAGAAATCAGCAGAAACCTATCGGGGAACCTTCTGGGACTGATCTGTAAGGTTCAGAGACTCAGAGTATCCTGGGTGAAAACCTTTCTAAGAGAGGCCACAAGTAGTATAGCCATTTTGATGTAAAGGCCAAAGCTCAGAGCCCCAGGCCAGAATCAGCTATCCTGTGCCTCCCACACTTCTTGGCCTCTATGCTTGATCTCCCTCAAATTTTCATTTATTTGTTTTTTAAAGGTGAAAGCATTTGTATTTGGGGAGAAAGAGGGATCTGCTTTTGATGCCAGCTACCATGGACACTCTGGACATATTGAATGGGGATGTCTTGTTGAGGATTTCACAACCTTTTCTGATGAGGAGCCTAGAGCAGAAGCTTGTTGCTATTGTGGTGGTGTTTCAGGAAGTGGTTGCATTTGTAGATGTTGTGGATTTAGTTTCCACGATGACGATGATTCTCTGCATCTTAATCACTCCAAAAATAATTTAATTCATACAGAAGTGCTACTTAGGAGCACAAATTGCTTGTTCATTGTCAAAGAAAAAACTAAGCCTAAGACAAAATTAACAAAGATTGTTTATAAACTCGTGGCAGGGGAACTCATCTGTAGTCACTTTCATTTCAGCAGGGATTCAAAGGTGTTATAAAGGAGATTCAGTCTTACAGAGTAAAAAGAGGAAATGCTGAGACAGTCTCTGATTGGCAAATGCTCTACTAAAGGTGGGATTTTTGGAAGCAGAGAAAATATTCTAACTGGTCTTCAGATATCTTGGTAGTCCTTGACTGGCTGCAAGGAGGCAAGCAAACAGTTTGAGGACATTTGAAAAGAGGAAGGATTGTTCGGTGTTAGCAGAGGGCTACCTGTGACTGGCCTTTTCCTGGAGCAAGCTGGGGATAATGGGGTGCTTTTTTTGCAGTCATACTGTTATAATGGTCCTTATGGGGAGGGGTAGATGCCATGGAAGGACGTTTCTCACCATATAGGCAGCTTTGACAGCTTCCTTGAGCATTTTGAAGCCAGAGGTTTCTTCCTTTTGCATATCTAAACTTCTTGCACTTCTAGAAGATGCTGGCCAGCTTCTGGCAGGTACATCTTCCATCCTCTCATCTGCTTGTGAAGAGGGCCTGTTTTCCCAACTGAATATAATTTATGTTCCCTTGATGAGTCAGATACTGCTTTAAGGACTTGAATTGTTGTTGCTGGTTGCTGTCAAGTCAGCTCCAACACATGGAGACCTTACATATAACAGAACAAAAGGTTGCCTGGTCCTGCACTATCTTTATAATCTTTGATATGTTTGAGCCAATTGTTGTGGCTATTGTGTCAAACCACCTCGCTTGGGGGTTTCCCTTCTTTTTGCTGACCTTCTACTTTACCAAATATGATGTCCTTTTCTAGGAATTGGTCTTTCCTGATGACGTATCCAAATTGGTCATCACTATAAATGTTTGTACCATTTTGTAAATGAAGATGGTTTAGGGGGAGGTTAGGTGATTTGGGTAATCTATCAAGAAAGAGAGGTTTATAAGGCAGGTCTGGAGGAACTGAAAAGCTGGAGAGAGCAATTCAGGTGATCACTCAAAATGTTCAAACTACATAGAGAAGCATAGTAGGAAGTAGCATGAGAGAATGAATACTGAAGTCAGAACACTTAGATTCAGATCAGATTTCTGCTACTTACTAGCCTAGTGATCTTGGGCAAGTTTCTTAATATCCCTGAGCCTCATTTTTCTAATCTTAAAAATGGGGATAATAATACTAATTTTCAATGTTTTTATAAGGAATAGTACAGTGCCTGGTGGCTACAACAATAATTACTGATGAGCGAGAGAAACTTGAGTAGCCAAGAGCCTGAAGTAACTACGAGTCCAAAGATCCCATGAAGTGGAAGTGATGACATGAGGAAGCAGGAGGTTAGGATCAAAAAGTGGAATTTGATAGTTTAAGGGCTTTTTGGAGATGGCAGCAGTTATAGGTTATGAGAGTCCTAATGGTGGCCATATGAGTAGTAAACACAATGAAGTGGGCATAAATCTCATTGAAACATAAAAGGTAACTAAGGCAAAGAGGCTACGAGTCTATATCTTTGACTGAGAAATCTACAAGGATATTGTGGGGTGAAGAATTACTTTACCCAAAGAATTTGGTCTTTGTTCTCAGGTCCTGAAATGTAACCTCTAAACTCCTGGCATTTCCTGAGTGACTGGAGTATCTTTGTTATTCATGACAAACTCCAGAGTTCACCTCCAGGGACGGATTACCCAATAAGCAAGGTACCCGTGGGCTTACTTGTGCTTATTTGCTAATCTGTAGTGCACAATTTCACATGAGTTTCATCACATCAAAGATGAAATTGTACACTTGCTTAATGTAAGCCCGTGCATACTTTGCTTACTGGTTATTCTGCCCTTGTTCACCTCATAGTTTATGCTAATAAGGTGACTTAGGGTTTGGGACTCAGAGACCTACCATGTGATATCAGCCCTACCTTCAGGGAAGGGAAGGGAACTGGAGATTTAGTTCAATCACATGGGCAATGAATCAATCAATCATTCCTACATAATGAAACCCTGATAAAAACTCTGGACACTGAAGCTCAGGTGAGCTTCCTGACTGGTGATAGACATCAATACAAAGGAGAGTAACGTGTCTTTGGGAGCATGAAGGCTCTGCATTGGAGTCCTTCCTAGACTTTACCCTATGCATCTCTTCTTTTGTATTCTTTATCATAAAACTGTAGTTGTAAGTTTAGCACTTTCCGGAGTTATGTTAATTATTATGGAACCCAAGGAGACAGTGGGAACCCATGAATTTATAGCTAGCAGGTCAGAAATGAGAGCATCCTGGGGACCCAAAATACAAGCTTCATATAAAGCTTTCAGCTGGTGTATGAAGTCTTGAGCAGATTTGGCTGTCTGGAGGACTGTGCCCCTTAAAGAGTGAGATCTTACCTAACTCTGGGTGGTTTGGGTCAGAAGAATTAAAGAAAAGCTGCATTTGCAGTTACTTTCAGAAAAATCATTTAGAGTTGGTGTCAGAAGACACATGTCATAGACCCTGAAGCCATTTAGATGATCCAGGAGCCAAAGCGATTGATGATTGATGGTGGTGACAAGGAAGAATAGAAATGTTGTCTGATGACACGAGCTTCAGAGCAGCAAAGGTTTTGCATGGAGATTAAGGAGTAATAGTTTAGAAGTAACTATTAGGAGATGGAGAAATCCTGGAACTATCTCATGCCGGCATGGGTATGTGGAGTGGAAGAAAGACAGAGCTTAAATCCAAAGGATTCTAGAAGTGATCTCAGGGGAAAGTCAAGTTTCAGTTAATATTAATCCTGGCTACTACTTTGTTACCTACTGTGTGCTACGAAGTTTACAGATATTGATTCTAACCCTCACTACAATCGCATGAAGTCAGTACTTACATTCTTATTTTATACAAATGAGGAGACTGAGGATCAGAAGGGTTAAAGGCCTTGTTCTAAGTCACACAGATTGTGTTAAAGACCTAGGATTGGAACATGGGTTCATCCAACTGCCAAGCCTGCACTCTTTCCACTAAAGCAGCATGTCCCCCTCCTAAGGCAAGGAGGAGAGAAATTCGAGGAGAGTGTGAAGATGTGGGATTTTTGTTAACCAGGGAGTACAAGTTCCAGATACACAAAAGAAAGTGCTGGGGAGGAGGAGGGGAGAGACAGTAGAAGATCTAGAAAGAAAGAAGCAGCAACGACATGTTGAGTCAACCATGGCAAAAGAATCAATAATTAAAGGAGCCAGGCAGGAGAAATGTGGGCAAGGACTAAAAGGATGCAGTGCATGTATGGAATTAATTTGCCTCAGCACCCAAAACTGCAAAAGTTGTTTTGACTTTACAGAAATTCTTCCCATTTAGTAGTGAGGATGGTGCTTTTGGGGAACTTCATCAGTGGATCCTCGGAATCTGCTTGTCCCTGGGGAGACAATTGTTAGTAATTATGTCCAGGAGGTCAAGGAAAGGGAGGGATCAGGTGCTAGGGATGAGTTGGCATGGAGGACAGTTGCAGTGGAGGAGATGTCCACAGCTGTGTGGCTTCTTCCAAGTACACAAGGGCTTCCCACATCCTTTGAAATCAGTCTGTGGTCTGCCTATAATAATTGATGTGCCACGGTCCCCTAATCAGGGACCAGAGTCCAATGACAATTGTTTCTTTTACTTTTTAATGGATTCGAACTCCATACCCGAGCTGAGAAAATCAAAGCACATCTGGAAGATATTTATTAGCGGCCAAATTATAAAAACACATAGCAAAACTTTAGTTTGCATTACAAGTGTTAATATATGCAGAGCCCCGTGAATAGCTCATCTTTCTGCCTCTCTTGTATCTTAAATTTTTCATTACAAATTTCCAAGGCTTCAAAGTAGACTCGCACAGACGGCGCATTTTTTCTCCCTTGCATGACAAAGAGCTGTCAAAAAAACGGTTCCTGGGCTGGCTAGTTTCTTCCCTTTTTTTCTCTCATCTAAATGTCAAACAACTTAGCTTAAATAAAGCCCAGCATTCTTCCTCTGGTGCTTCTCAAAAGAAACACACCACCACAGAAGGCATCTACAAAGGCCCTAATTAATGTTTCTCATTGATTTGGTTTTAGTGTGATGTATTTTATGAAAAAAATATGAATCCAGAAGGCACTCTCATTAAAATCATTAGTGGCTCAACACTGGCTGCAAACAGCCTGGTGCATGGTAGGGCTTCAGGACCCAGACTCACACAAACACACAGGCACAGAACTCACGCAAGCACTTGTACATGCGTGTGATATGCTTTACAGATCACACACAGCACACATGGGTCCGCACACATGCAAAATCATGTGCAAGATGTACACAAAATACCTGTGCGCACATGCATACATTCATCACTGATGCACCCATGTATGTACACGTGTCTGACCACTGATCGAGTATATGTGCAAGTGCACCAACTTGCATGCATCTGATAACCTGTGCATGCACAGATACATTACACAGGATATGCTCACATACGGAGTGTGCACATCCATGCATACACACGTACCCATGAGCATGTATGCAGACTATACACAAATGATTATTTATGCATTGGAAGGAGAAGGGAAGAGAATTGTTGCTTATGTTTCTTGGAATTATATTCATGAAAGTAATCAAGAAATACAAATGCCAGTATTTTCCCCCATCACCATGTTGCCTTCCATTAAGATCTATTTTCATTTCTTCTTCAGTTGGTGTGCTAATAGCATAGGCCAAAGTTATCAGAACATATTGTGGACATGTACCTGTTCTCCCTCTCTACTGAGGCTTGAACTTTCTTAGGATAGGCTGGAACATTTTCTGGAACTCTCTCTTTTGACTGTTGTCAAGGCTGCTCGTTATGGGGATGGAAAGTGGGAAGAAGAAGAGAAGGATTATAACTGTTGATAGCGCAGGGAGAACTCCATGTTCCCACAGTTACTGAAGCTGAGATTTAAGTTCTTCAGCTGGCAGCCATTTCCAAGGGTTGTTCTGGTCTTTGTAGAAGCCCCCACTGCTTACTGGAGACTTGTTCCTATATCCCACACTTCATTTCCTTTTTCTAAGTTCTCGGCCAAACAAACCCTGTCTCCATCTCACATCCTATTCTCAAAGTCCTCTTTGTTATTTTCTAGGGATGGAGCTTCCATGGCTTACAGAGGGACCTGGAGGAAGCTACCTCCTCAACTTCGCCTCTAGGACACAAGCTCTTTGCCCTCTTGTGATGTGCATGGATCTACTCTTTCTCTTTACAGCCAGAAAAGGTCTAAGACTAACCCAAGTGTTCTTCCTCCCAGGACAGCCCAGGCTCAGCATTAGGGTTTGGGCCTATAGCCATTGATAATATCAAAGAGCAGATTCGCCCTCAAGTTGATATGCTTTGCCATTGTTTATATTTCTTTCAACAACTTTGCAGGGAGGAGGACACTGAGCTAAGGCATGAATTAGATCTTTTCAGAGTACCTGAGTCATGATGTTATCTAATTATACGTACTCCGTTCCCACCACAATTGATACATGAAACTTGAACTAGTTGGCAATAAGTTGACTTGCAAACTCTCTTTGAAATAACCAAAGAAACTCCCCTTTTTATCTTTTCCTTGGGTTTTTGCTAACACCCAAACGGAACATAGGCTTTCCTTTCAAGGTACCTCCCCTTTCCTCTCCCAGGGTACTAGAGGGACCACATTCGCCCCTTCCTATCTTCCAGACCCACATCTTCCTTGCAGAGGAGAAATTGCTAAACCAAGCGTAGAAACCTTACATTTGGGGGCATATTACCCCATGGGAAGGACCTTTGGGTTAAAGGTCAGAGTGCATACAAATGCCCTCTTTCCCTCTTGTCTTGTTTTGAGCTTCCTGCAACCTTCTCACCCTTGTGGCACAGTCAGTAGACTAGAGTGCAGACCGTTTCTCTCTCTCATGCCCTTAAAGCATAGCTGGCTGTAGGGTCCCCAGGTTTTAGATTTGGAAGGAAGAAGACTCTGATTAGCCTCAGTCCTAAGCCCTGTTCTATAATCTATTTTTACTGAACTTTGGGACTTCGAGTGCTTGCTGGCCATTAATAATATAATTGATTCCCTGCTTCCTATTTAACTAGTGACCAGTGTATACCATCATTCAGAACCCTAGAAGGGAGTAGGAATGAGGAGGCACTTCAGATCCATAACTTGTATAAACATGAACAACATTCAGTAACAACACATCTAGCTAAAATAAGTAATGGCTACTTTAAGCATTAGAGATAGAGTGGGGGCAGGCGGAGTTATGCGCCAAAGCCTCTTCAAGTAATTAAAGCACAGTCTTCGTGTTTTGCCATTTGTCAGAACAGAGTAAATATTGAAATCTTAGCACTTGCAGCCTCTCGGCTAAATATCTTTCTGCAGCTATTGCTCAAATATTGAAAATACTTGGGTAAGTTCTGGTGCAAAACTGCCGTTGGAGTGATTTATGTGGAGACGTAACCTGCTGCCTCCCTGAATTCATGCATCCACCATCACAGTTCATATCAATTTTGCTTGGGTCCCCATTAGCAATGTTGTCAAAAAAAATCACAGAAAAGTAACGACCCTACAAGCCAAGATAATTTAGACCCGGATATGAGCCGTAAATCTGTATTAATTTAATAGTTAAAGTGCGTTAATGCTTTGTAATATTTTTTCTTTATAGAGAACACAATAGTGAGGTCATCTGTAATAAAGATGTTAATCCTGAGCCACCTGCTAGTTTGTTTTGCCTCTTGGGGCAAAAGGATGTTAATGGATGAAATATGGCCTCGAGCTCCTTAAAATGGTGTTTTATGGCAACCTCTATGCAGGGCTATAAAACACTCACTCTGAGTGATAAAGAGTCTCAAGAAGGGATATACACTCTCCATCATGTCTGATATGACAGTAGCTATGCTTAACGTATCACCCGTCCACAGACACCCACTGAGCTGGGCAGCAAAGGAACACCAGGAGTAGCCCTAGGGCTTGGGAGAAGTAGGGTGTGTTGTCTGGCCTCTTGGGCCAGAGGAACAGGTTGTCAGACCCCTGGGGAAAGTGTCCATTCTGGAATCTGTTGCCTATTTTTCTCCCTGGCTTTTTGGTTCAGGAAAAGGGTCCATTGATCCATCGTTGGAGATCGTTGGAGATTTGGGCAGGCTTTGTCACATGCGGAAGAGAAAAATACGTCATACCACACGCCTATCATCAAAAGTACTTCCCCTTTCCCTTGTGAGGAACATTTTTGGTTTAAATCTCAGTGGTCTCTTTCCAGAGTAAGAGTGTTGTTGTTGCTAGGTGCTGTTGAGTCGGTTTCGACTCATAGAGACCCTATAGGACAGAGTAGAACTGCCCCATAGGGTTTCCAAGGAGCGGCTGGTGGATTCGAACTGTCTACCTTTTGATTAGCAGCCAAGCTCCTAACCACTATGCCATCAGGGCCCCAGAATAAGAGTAACCCGCTGCCGCTGTAGGGTCACTATGAGTTGGAGTTGACTTGACAGCAGGCACAGGAGAAAGTTCTGCTCCCTCCTTGAAGCCTCCAGTGCTGAGAGAACAAGGAAGGCCCCAGCTAACTGTTATCTTGGCAGGACACCTCTTAATGTTAGTGTCCTAGCAGGGGGAGAGAAAAACTAGGATTTGTCAGGGGGGACTGATGACTTCAGGTTCGTACTCAGGCACAAGTAATAGTACCAATTCTGAACTGTTCTTTCTAGTTGGAACCAAGACCTTATACCCCTTCAGTGATTATGGGAGAAGACAGGTGCAGCCCACAGCTCCTGCATATACCTTTAGAGCACCCATGCTGGACCAGGGCTGATAAAGTTTACATATCTGTGGTCAGATCTCCTCTAGATGGCTGCTAGATTGTATCTTAGTCACAGAGCCAACCCACTGAATGTACTACACAAGTGAGTTCTCCTTGTCCTGGTCTCCTTACCTTGGATTTTAAAGTCCTGTCATCAGTTTTGTTGGTAGATATATAAATACTCCTAAATGAGCGTCAACACAGACCAGTATAAAATACAGGCTCCCTCTTCCCTCAATCTTATTTATTTTTAGATACCATTTACTGCTCATCTACTTGCTAAGCCCATCAAAATATTATCTCATTAATTCTGAAAATAACATTTTAAATAAGTTACTATTGCTATTATCTTTTTACAGATGAATTTGAGGCTGAAGGTGTGAATGAACTTATCTGAAGTCCCAGAGTTACTCAAAGGGAGAGTTAGGATTCAGTCCCCATATCGCCTGATTCCAAAGCCTGTGCTCAGAACCACTGCTGTATCACTTCCCACAAGGCCTTGTTGCTTTAGTCATATATTGCATGATGAATAAGTGTTTGTTGAATGAATTAGTGTTGGTGACAAATTTATAATCAGCACTGCCAGTTCTCTCAGACAGAATGGGCTTCCATTCTCTTCTGTATTACTCCTCCACAGATCTGAATCCCTTGTGTGTCAGTTTTTAGGCCTTCAAGGTCTTGAGAGGCCTTCAGGAGAGCTGTTGGCTCTCTTTCTGCCTCTTTCCCTTCTTGTTCTCTGTCTTAGTTACCAAGTGCTGCTGTAACAGAAATACCACAAGCAGGTAGCTTTAAAGAACAAAAATTTATTTTCTCACAGTTCTGAAGGCAAGAAGGCTAAATTAGGGTATCTGTCTTGTGACTTCCTTCCTTGTAAGTAGCCCTGGCAGTTCCTTCTTTCCTTCTTTCCTTGGTGATCGTCACATGGCATCTGTCTTCCCCCATGTATGTCTCTATCTCTGTGTTTATGCTGCTCTTTATATAATTCAGAAGTGATTAGGTTTATGGTCCACCCTACGCTGGCATAACCCCAACTGACTGATTGATTACATTACATTATGGAAGGTGATATATTAGATTTCATTATGGGACATGATTACATTATATTAGATATAAGGTGATTGCATTACATTACATTAAATTAAATCCACAGATACAGGGGTTAGGATTTCAACACATATGTTTTGGGGGGACACAGTTCAATCCATAACACTGTCCAAAGATCACAGCCTCCCATAGCATTATCTAGCATTTGATTACTATTTGCTTCTAAATGTTGGCTCAGCTCCTGAGTCTGAAGAAGACTCTTTATTGTGCTTGATGGTTCTGTACCATTTTGCCAAGAGTCAGAGAGGTACGGGGACCCTAGAGTGTCTGGTGTCCACTTTATCAGCTCAGCCTTCCTGGCAATCACCAAGTGGAGACTGATTTTTGGAGTCGCTGGGCTGCTAAGTTGGGTGACGGGCCTATGAAAATTAACACTTAATGACTACTACATGTATACAGTATAGTTACTATATGGAACTCTTAGTATACTTAATCCTCATCTTAAATGTATCAAGTGGATATTTTGTCTCTATTTTGTAATGAGGAAACTGAGGTTCCAAGAGCTTTAGTCTCTTGTCCAAGGTCAAAAACCAAAAAACGAAACTCACTGCCATTGAGTCAATTGCAACTCACAGAGACTCTATAGGACAGAGTAGAACTGCCCCATATGGCTTCCAAGGCTGTAAATCTTTACCAAAGCTGACTGCCACACCTTTCTCCCACAGAGTGGCTGATTAGTTCGAACCACTGACCTCTTGGTTAGCACCCAAGCTCTTTAACCACTGTTGCACCAGGGCTCCTTTGTCCAAAGTTATCCACAGTGAATGAGATATAGAGGTAATTTGAGACTAGAGCTGAACCTAAAACATGTGTTTTCCACTACATCATGTAAGGAAGTTTGGAATAAGCAAGAAAGGTTACTGGGTATATCCGATGGAAAATTATGAATTGTTTACAGCACATTCTTGAGGTTTATCTGATTCAAAACTTTCATTATCCTTGAGCTGTTTTATAACTGTAAATTGTAGATAACTGATAGCAACACAGAAATAATTGTTTATAGAGATGCAAATAAATTCTGTCCAGCGGAAGTTTAATGGACTCTCACACTTCACACTACCATTAAAACTCTGTTTTACATCAATTTTAAATTCATTTCAACATCTCTACCCAATATAAATTTGTGGTTCTTTGATTTTTCCTTTGAACGAGTTGTAGCATCTTTTCTAGTGTTTTCTTTGGTAAGTGTTCATTTCATATTTTATATGTTTTTGACTTTTTTAGAAAATTACCTTTTAACAGCCATGTGGCCAAAAGGCGGGGTTCTGGATTGGATGGCTACCCAATATGCTCAGTCTCTCTCTGCCCAGTTGGATTTTGTAAATCCAAAGCTAAACACGAGAGTTAAGAGACAATAGGGCCCATCGTCTCCATTGCCCAAACCAGGCTAGATAGCCTAGTTACTGATTAAAGGAATCACATACCACTGCTATTTATAAATCCAGGGCTCCAAAGAGAATGTTTGTTTTTCCTGCTTTTAATTATTGAACATGAGATGCCAGTGTTGTTTTGCCAACAGCGGCACAATAGGTCCCTGATGAAACTCACTGAGCTACTAATAATTAAACCATCAGGCAGAAGTAACCAGTGCAATGAGATATCAATTAACATTCTTCAATAATCACTCTTTTGTTTTGAAGGTTTTAAGGGAAACTGTTTTTGTTGTTATTTCTTCAAATTTATCACACAGAACTCCACCTCTGATGAAACTGTTGTGAGATCTGGGCTCTGAAGTCAGATATTCCCCAGTTCATATCATTGTTCTGCCACTCTGGGCGTATCAGTTCACTTCTTGGAGACTAAATTCCTTAATCTGGAAAGAGGAACTAAATAGTTACTTGGAATAATTATTGTGAGGTTAAAATAAGACAATGTAAGAGATTAACTTACGTTTAGCATGCAGCAATGGTTCAACACATTTTAGCTTTCTTCTTTCCATCCTTCCTTCTTTCTTTCTTTCTTTCCTTCCTTCCTCTTCCTTTTCCTCTTCTTCTTTCTCCTCTTTCTAGCCTCCTTTCTCTTTTATCATCAAAGATCCCTACAAATATTTCAAACTGTATGGCCATACCTTTATCTTTGAAGTTACACCTTCGCCACAGCCCCTGAAAGAGGGGTGGGCCGAGACATCCATGTTTGTAGCATGGAACCCTGATAACAGATGATTAGTCCAGAGGTAAGCTATGAAGAAGCTGGCTTAAGCCAATCAGATTCTCTACTGTGAGACTCTGTACTAAGAGAAAGAGAGACTAATTAGTTGGTGGTGGGGTCTAAAGCTAAAAGGTCATGTAGGCTCAGGATGAGAGTTGGTGCCGTAGCAAACCAACCAAAGGCAATGTAATCTTTCTTTGTGATGGGAGAATAAAAATTGTGATATCAGAGGAAGCTATGATTCCATGAGAAGCAGACCCAAGCAGAGATGAGAAATCATGTGGAGAGAAAAAGAGATAAAGAAAGAAAATCTGTCAAATGAATTTCCAGCCCCCATTAAGCACTTAGCTGTACTTCCTTTAAGTGTCTTTTGGTTAAAGCAACCAAAAAAAAAACAAAAAAAAAATCCCTGATTGAGCAAACTGGTCACTTTTAGGATGGAGCAAGGGGAGAGAAGGGGAATAGGAAAGGACATTTTATTCAATGATATGAAGGTTGCAAAGATGATAGCAGGAACATGTACGCTCTTAAGGGTGGTCCAGTGAGCATGAAAGTGGGAGTAGCACGGCAGGCCCCAGGCTTGGGATGCTAGAAGCCAGCATCGAGGACTGCTTTACTCGTGTGCCTAGAGAAGGGTGACTGCCTGTAGGAGGTGGCATGACAGGTCTCATTAGCTCACTACCTCTGGTGTGAGATGGTGGGTGGGGAGACCCAGCTTCCCTTCATTAGGGACTGGGAGATACAGATGGCACCATCCTTGGGAAGGCTGAAGAAAGACTCTTCCAAGTTTCAAGCTTTTAGTTATCTTCAATCTCATTTATTCAGGGACCTATAACTGGCCAACTAGAGGGGACAAATAAACTCTAAGAGAGAGAGGCATCAGGGAGAAAAGAAAACACTGACGGGCTGGAGGGACGTCAAAATTTGCCTAGTTTAAAATATGGAGAAGGGTATTTTCCTGCTTGCCACTAAATTTTTGAATTAAATACTGTCGGCTCTATTCAACTCAACAAACCCTTACTGAATGCCTTAAATATGCAAAGACACAATACTGGGTGCAATGAGGAACACAAAGATGATTCTCAGTCTTCAAGGGGGATATGAAATGCTCAAGAACAACTATAATTACAAATCAGAATATGATGTGTTACGAGAAACATGTCTCAGCAAAGTGATCTGGAAACTGAAATGAAGGGAAATTAATGGGGAGCTTCATGGAGGAGGTAGATTGTAGATGACCCCTGGTACTTGGAGATGGTGGTTTGACAGGTGCCAATGGGAGGCAGCAGAAAAGTATTCCAGGAGAAGGAAACATTTTGGGTAGAAGTTTTAAGACAGAAAATATGAGAATGTTTGGAATGCAGGAGTGGCTGTGCTTTGGGTGGAGTGCAGGGGTGGAGACCATGATAAGACTGGGAATGTATGCTGAGGTTTGTTCTCAGTTTGGCAGGCAAAGGGATGCTATCTTTGAGCAGGGAGAAACATGATTAGAGATGAGATTTAGGAAAATTAATTGGGCAGCTGAGCATAGGATTGGTTGAGAAAGGAAGCCAAAGAGATGTTAATTTAGCGTAGAGGAGCAAGTGTTTCCAAACTGCTCAAGAAGCACTTGATGTGGCAGTGATGGGAGATGAAAGGGTGAAATTCAAGGGCCCATGCCTGCTCCACCAGAGCCATGAGAGCAGCTGAGTCTGTATCAGTTTTGTACAATAGAGATCAGAGTAAGATTTTATTTGAAAAACGGTTTGGGTTACCAACAACAAAAACCAAAGGACAAACAAAAATACCTTAAATTTCTGGTGTAGTAAAAAGAATACTGGCTTGCTTAGGAGTTCACCAGCTCTGATGTTTGAATCCTTGCTCTCAAATTTCTTAGCTATGTAATATTTGTCAAGTCCTTAACCTTGCTTGGCCTTAGTTTTCTTATTCTTAAAAATTTGGATAACAAAACCTACCGATGGGATATCATTGCTGATGTCAGATAGATCTTGGCTGAAAGCAGAGAATACCAGAAAGATATTTACATGTGTTTTATCGACTATGAAAAGGCATTTGACTGTGTGGATCATAACAAATTATGGATAACATTGTGAAGAATGGGAATTCCAGAATAGTTAATTGTGCTTATGTGGAACCTGTACATAGACCAAGAGGCAGTCGTTTGAACAGGACAAAGGGATGCTGCGTGGTTTAAAGTCAGGAAAGGTGTGTGTCAGGGTTGTATCCTTTCACCATACTTATTAAGTCTATATGCCGAGAAAATAATCTGAGAAGCTGGACTATGTGAAGAAGAACAAGGCATCAGGATTGGTGGAAGACTCATTAACAACCTGCGTTATGTAGATGACACAACCTTGCTTGCTGAAAGTGAAGAGGACTTGAAGTACTTACTGATGAAGATCAAAGACTACAGCCTTCAGTATGAATAACACCTCAACATAAAGAAAAAACAAAAACCCTCACAACTGGACCAATGAGCAACACATGATAAACAGGGAAAATACTGATGTTGCCAAGAATATCATTTTACTTGGATCCACAATCAATGCCTATGGAAGCAGCAGTCAAGAAATCAAAAGATGCATTGCATTGGGCAAATCTGCTGCAAAAGACCTCTTTGGAGTGTTAAAAAGTAAAGATGTCACCTTAAGGACTAAGGTGCGCCTGACCCAAGCCATGGTGTTTTCAGTCACCTCATATACATGCGAAGAGAATAAGGAAGAGAGAGGAAGAATTGATGCCTTTGAATTATGGTGTTGGTGAAGAATATTGAATATACCATGGACTGCTAGAAGAACAAACAAAATTGTCTTGGAAGAAGTACAGCCGGAATGCTCCTTGGAAGTGAGAATGGTGTGACTTCGTCTCACATACTTTGGACATGTTATCAGGAAGAACCAGTCCCTGGAAAAGGACATCATACTTGGTAAAGTAGAAGGTCAGCAGAAAAGAGAAAGACCCTAAATGTAATGGATTGATACAGTGGCTGCAACAATGGGCTCCAACATAGCAACGATTGTGAGGATGGCACAAGACCAGGCAGTGTTTGGTTCTGTTGTACAGAGGGTCACTATGAGTCAGAACCAACTCTATGGCACATAACAACAACAACAACAACAGGAGATTGTTATAAGGAGTAAATAAGATGATATTTGGAAAGATTTAGCACATTCACTTCCACTTCCAGCCATTCACCAGACACCATTGATTCTTCCATCTGAACACCATGAATTGTCCCCTTTCCCGGCTCCAATTCCCTCTGACCGGAATCTGACCTCAGAAGAAGCTTAGTTCTCCCTGGAGGATCCCAGCCTGGGTACAATATGACTTTGTTCCTGCCGCCAAGGTTGTCCTGCTCTGAGCAGGTGCCTGGCTTCCCAAACCTTCTCCATGTGAGTGTTCACCCCCTTTTAAGTAGACCCCTAGTCCTGGTCCAAGGTTACTCCATTCCAGAACAGCTGCCTTCAGTTCAACAGGTCCAGAAAAGAGCTGGTCTGATTTTTTCTTGCTGAAAACCTAAGGGAGTACAGAGAAGTTTTTAGAGCCCACACCAGGTCACTCACAGGCCATTCTCTGCACACAGCTCTGACTTTCTCGGGAAATCACTAACAGCTTTTCCTCGGGTTTCCTTGGACTGCTAATGTAATAAGGCTTATTTTCAGAATATTTGTGAGGCTTTGGAAAGCATCTAAGTTTTATTGTAAATCCATTATGTCTTCTTTGGTTAGAAATTATCCCTGACAAGCAGTCCCACAGCAAAGAAAAGTCAGTATTATTTTGCAGAATAAAAGAGCGGATTGGCCACTTCTTTTATTATTTTTTTATTATGACTGTCCTCCTTTTGGTTATGACATTCAATGTATTATTTAGCTTAAGTGCTTGATTAAGGAAGAACTGGTAGGGGGTAGAGTAGAAACTGGAGAGGGGGGTGATTGCACAGTCTCTGTCTTCCTGATCCTCATCCTGGTAGCTGGGATGGAAATAAGCTGCCATGACCCTTTGGGGGTCCCAACTGGTTCCTTTCAGCACAGGAGATCACATTCTGGTGGAGGGACCTTCTGGACATTTCTGGGTCAAGAGAAACTTAGTGCCTTTCTTTCATATACTGAAACCCTTGTGCTTTATTAAATATTAATTTGCTGTCAATAATTAAATGCTGATTATTTGATCTCTAATGGGGTCAGGATTCCCACAGTCCCATATTAGTGTAATAATGTAAAAGTAAAAATTGCCTTTCAGTTGGAAAAAAATGTACTTATTATTCTTTCTTTGTTCGGAGTAAAATGGTTTGTCTTAAATTAAAAATTAAAAGCAGGATTTTCTTTAATCTTAGAATTAAATTAGCACTAATTAGTTCTATTTTCTGTACAACATTCACATGCTAAAATCTCGGCCATTCCTTCAGCGTATTAATGGTGCCCTTTGGCTGTAATCAAGATTGTCTTACATTAAAAATGATACAGTTAACTCAATTATATTAAGATTCATTGTTCTCAAATCACAGGGTTATGACTAGAAGCCGTAGGAACTGTTGGGAGGGCTGAGATTGCCGGAGTGCAGAATAAAGTCATCCATCATTTCCATATCAAAATCCCAAGTGCTGGTGTGAGGCTCACAAAACATCAAAGATTGCCAGGTATTCCTGGGCTGGGTGGCAGGCACAAGAATTAGGTGTGAATTTCTTGCCCATCCTGGGGAGACCAAGAGAATGTTCACCACTGTATTTTGAAAGAGAAGGGAAAAGGAGAGAGAGCTCAAGTGAAACCTCATTCTGGAGCAATACCCTATTTAAGAGTAGCCTGTTCCCTCCTTATCCCTCATTGCCTAGGGAAGTGGTGATGGGATCCCGAAGCAGGTAGTGAGAGCAGCAACAACAACAGTAATAACCACAGCTACAATTACTATTTATTGAGTGCTTACTATGTGTACCAGTTACTGTAAACCAAGTGCTATGATACATTACTTCATTTAAACAATAACCCTGTAAAGTTAGTATTATTAGCCTTATTTGACACTTAGCTAAGACTCAGAGAGTTTGAATAAATTCCTAGCAACACACAGCTAGCTAAGTGGCAGAATGAGGATTCAACCCCAGGTATGTCAGACTCCAAAGCCTATACTCTTAACCACTATTCTCTACTGTCACAGCAAATCATTTTTATGGGCATTTTTGTTTCCACAACTGAAAAGATCTGTATGTGTTTGAGTATATGTGTGTTGGTGTGCTGGTGTGCTGGTGTGTGTGAGAGTGTGTGTGTGTGTGTGTGTGCACGTGTGCATGCACGTGTGTTGAGCGAGGGAAGAGAGAGAATGGGTCTGGAATTTTCAAGCAAGGCAGCACAGTTACTCATATACCCCTGACTGAAGAATGATCCTTCTTCTTCCTCTGGTATATCATCTTTGTGTGGAGTTGTGTAGGGAGGAAAGGGAAGGTCTTAGCTCAAAACTCTACCACTACATGACAAATGTGGTGTTCATAGCACTATCTCTATTCACGAAAGAATATGAAGTACAAACTCTTACTATAGAATGGTCAGCCCAGATAGCAACATATAACATAGGCTGAAATTATAACTTGAAGTCAATTACTCGTCTTCCCTATTCACAAAGTGCCTTTCAATGTTGCTGATGTCTGCAGGCAATGGAGTACTGTGATCACATAGTTTAGGATCTAGAGTGACCAAAATCTTGAAGATTTGCTTGGGCACACAAACCAATTAACTGGACATCATGCACATATTAATCTCATTTTATCATCACAACAACCTTGTGAGATAAGGTATGTCCATTTTATAGATGAGGAAATGGAGTATGAGAGAAGTAAAAGAACTTTCCTAAGGTCTTATAGTTGGAATCAGTACTAGAATCCTGGTCTGTCTTACTCCAGATTTCTATGTTCTTTCCACAACACCAGGCATCACATTTGGGAAATTAAGTAGTTGGGTTCTAGGGTTAGTTTAGAATCACATTAGAAATACAAGTCTAGATCAGAACCTGGTCTGTCCTGCTAGGATTCTATTTCCAATTTGGGCCATTGCAAAAGGGCAGTGTTTCCTCAAGGGCATCACTCACCAGGCTTAACCACACTATCAAAATTGACTGAAGTAATTATGTATTTTCTCATATTCCACACCTTAACAGACTTTTTCAATCAACCAATGATAATAACAGAGATATTGATATTGATAAGAGTTTCTAGCATATGCTCCTCTTCTGTCTATTCTTCAAAACTTCTAAGCCTGAATTGCAGACATTGGCCACAAAATAAAGGACCAATTCTGAATAAGAGACCTGAGATTTAGGTTTCAAAAGTGGTGGTAACTGGCTAAGCAGTGGTTCAGGAGAAAATGCCTGTGGGCTTTGGCTGCATTCACGGTTCCTCAAAGGCTACATTGTCAACTTCATTAATAGTTCTACGATTATCCAGGACAAGGGACAATTACCTCATGGCTCTGAGGGAGTAAGTGGGAGAAGGGAAAACAGAAGATCACATAAAACGAAATATAGAGAAAAGACGACAGACAGTATCTGTGACAGAGAGACTGTGCATGATTGAGATGGAGGTGAGAACATGCACACACATACATAGAGAGAGAGAGAACAAGAGAGAAGTACAGAGATAACTGCCTTTGAGATCTCTTACACTGCAGTAATGATAACCAGCAACATAAATCTGCACTAATTTTATAATTTTTAATTTTCATTAGCAACAAGGCCTTTCTTTTGTGGGTGTTCATTTAACTGGACTTCTGAATCAACAAAATGCATCAGTTCTGATTTTCAATTTTAATTCTGTTAAAGTTATTCTAAAACTAAACACTTTCCAAGCAATCCAAATGTAGAATCCTTCTAGATTTTACTATTTACCTTTCCAGATCTGTTATAGTTGGCTTGCCTACGCCTAATTCACAGCGACATATATTTTTAGCAATTGCCTTTTACAAATTTTCCAAAGTATTTAACTTAGATTTCATAGAAACAAAATTTTCTTTTCTTATAGCCATATTTAATTGATCGTGCAATATTTCATTAAACATATAATTAAAAACTAGTGGAGTTGACATAAGCAGGTTTGGGTACAAACACATTCAAGTGATGAGAGCTATAGTGTGCTGTGACTCAGGATCTGTTTATTGGCTACAGTAATTCTGAGTGTGGTGGGTATCAGTCAATGTTTTCAGAGGGAATGGATTAATCCAATTAATCCAACGAGTCAGTTAAGTGGAGGTCAGATAAAAGCACGTTACACATGGGGCTTGGCCAGAACAGGAGCCCTGGTTGGGGGCCTGGGTAGCTTTTTTCAACATGGCACATTACATTTTTGTCACCGTTATCACAACAGTACTTCCAGGCTGTCATCTGATCACCATTTTCTCTTCTGATTTTCCACCTAACCTTTCAATTCCCTGTGCTTAAAAGTAGAAGCAAACTTCTGAGTAAGAAAGACTTTTGAAATGAGGCATCTAATGCCCATTTTGAAGTCCTAAATTAAATGTTTAAGAAATATTTTTTAATGGTAAAAAGAATGATAAAGTAAAAATTCACCTAGAAACTAGGGAGAGTGTCATCCACAGAAGTTTTGAGACATTTCTGCTCCATGTAAGGGTGGAATCAGGTTGAAAGAGGGCACCAAAGCCTGACCCCCACATCTTCTCCTGAGGAAGTGGCAAGGTGGCCTGGTATCATGGTTTGAATTATG
>NW_004443942.1:7655338-7659365 GCF_000243295.1 Trichechus manatus latirostris
AGGATAAAGAGATTAAAGCACTAAACTATAAGCTGATAGATGTGGAGAGCAGAGAATGGAAGTCTAATGCATAGGTGTTTCGTGTTTCCAAAATAGAGAACAGAAAAAACTGGATCAGAAAAAAATAATACAAGACACAAACATTTTAAAAAAATTATCAATTCTCAAATTGAACAGAACTTCGAGCAAAATTAATTTAAAAAATGATTAATATAGTTATCCTATCGAAAATTTGAATTCCGAGGACAAAGAAAGATTCCTACATATATCCATGCAGAAGAAAAACAAACAAAACAGGATTCTCTAAAATGGATTAGCCTGACCACATGGTTGTCCACTACAAAATTAAACATCAGACAGCAATAGAGCAATAACTGATATTATGAAGGAAAGACTATTATGAGCCAGAAATTCTATACCCAGTGTGGTTGTCTTTACTCACTGTGAATGCAACAGGAATACATTCTCAGACATGTAGGGGATATACATATACATTTTTTTTTTTTAAAGAAGCCCAGTGGTCTTCAATTTTTAAAATTTGCCTACTGTCTAAAAAGAATTTTGATAAATATGTGCCTCTTCACACATTTTAATTTGTCATTAAAATTTGGCATCATAAGTTATAATAGTTGCAAATGATATAAAAAGGAAATACTGACTTTTTATAAAAGTCAGTTTTATTGAAGTATAATTTACATAGAGTAAAAATCCCCTTTTTAGATGTACAGTTAGATGGGTTTCGAGAAATGTGTACAGCCATGTCACCACCACACCAATCAAGATAGAAAATATTTTGCTCCATCATGCAGTTTAGTAGTTAAGCTCTCTTCCCACCCCATCCCCCTGCACCTCCTGATCTGTTTTCTGTCTCTATGGTTTTGCCTTTTCCAGAATGGCATATAAATGGAATCATGTAGTATATAGCCTTTAGTGTCTTGTTTCTTTCACTCAACATAATGCACCAGCATCATCCATGTTGTTACATGTATCAAGAGTTTGTTCTTTTTATTGCTAGGTCGTATTCCATTCTGTCTTCCAAATTTCTTGGCATAGATAAGCACTTCCAGCATTGCTCTCATTTGTGGAAGCATCTCAACTGATATTCCGCCAATTCCTGGTGCCTTGTTTTTCACCAATGCTTTCAGTGCAGCTTGGACTTCTTCCTTCAGTACCTTTGGTTCCTGATCATATACTACCTCCTGAAATGGCTGAATGTTGACCAATTCTTTTTGGTACAGTAACTCTGTGTATTAGTTTCATCTTCTTTTGATGCTTTCTGTGTCATTCAATATTTTGCCCCTGTTATTGTTGTTGTTCTGTTGAGTCAGTTCTGACTCATAGCGACCCTATAGGACAGAGCAGAACTGCACCATAGGGTTTCCAAGGAGTAGCTGGTGGATTCGAACTGCCAACCTTTTATTTAACAGCCAAACTCTTAACATGACACCACCAGGGCTCCATTTTGCCTCTAGACTCCTTCAGTATTGCAACTTAAGGTTTGAATTTTTTTCTTCATTCCCTTCAGCTTGAGAAATGTCGAGCATGTTCTTCCCTTTTGGTTTTCTAACTTCAGATCTTTGCACACTTCATTATAATACTTTACTTTGTCTTTTCAAGCTGCCCTTTGAAATCTTCTGTTCAGCTCCTTAGAAGTGAGGATGGTGAGACTTCTTTGGACATGTTATCAGGAAGGACCAATCCCTGAAGAAGGACATCATACTTGGTATAGTAGAGGGTCACTGAAATGGATTGACACAGTGGCTGCAACAATGGGCTCAAATATAGCAATGATCATGAGGATAGTGCAGAACCAAGCAACGTTTTGTTCTGTTGTACATAGGGTTGCTATAAGTTGGAGCCCACTCGAAGGCACCTAATAACAACAAATTTTCCATTGTATGGATGTACCACCATTTATCTATTTATCAGTTGAAAGAACTTTGGGCTGTTTCCAGTTTTTGATGATTATGAATAAAGTTTCTGTGAACATTCACATGCAGGTCTTTGTGTGGACATGTTTTCATTTCTCTTGGATAAATAAGTACCAAGGAGAAGGATGCCTGGTTCTTACGAATATTTAAAAACTGAAATTGTTACTTCACTCTTTAAAATGTATAGGATATCAAAATCATAGGGATTTGCTACCTGTTATTATCTATAATAAAATAATAAGCAAGTTCTTATTTAACTATTTGAAATTTTGTGTTACTTCTCTTTCTCCTATACCTAATATATACGGTCTATGCCCTCCCAGAATTATATCTTAATATAATATATTTTTAGGTTTGGAAGTCTTTTAATGATTCCCCTAGCATACTCTCTGCAACCAAAAAGATGTACATAAATATAAATTTATTTATTTTTATTTCCTGGGAACATAAGGCTCTAGGGGTTAAAAGTCTTATTTGGTACCGACTTATCATTACAATTATTATTAATGTGCACATGATCCAAACAACGTAAGTATATTAAGTCATTTGAAAAAAAAATATTAAACACAAAAAGTAAAGTTTTATTGGAAAAATATTTTAATAAGATAAACAGAGGGCGGTGAGTTTATGATGCCTTATTTAAATGAGCTTCCTGGAGAACAGATATTTCAGATCATTTCATGCCCATGAGATTTTTATACCATGGGGAAATACACTATAGGAAGATACTGGATGCATGTGAAGTATGCTTATAGGTGATGAAAGAGGTGGTGGGAAGGAAAACTAGCCTGAAGTCTCATCCAGAGGAGAGTTCTCAATCAGATAAATTAAAGGAAAATAGTGCATATGGAATTTGAAGATCTGCAAGATGACTCTATTAAAACTCTATGCCCATATACCCCTTGAAAAATCTTGATTTTGTCCAAGGTACACATAACGTAGTCTGAAGACCTCTATTCTAGCCAACCAAATGAAGACACAAAACAAAGTATTTATTAATGAAAAATACATTCTGTAGAAGTATTACTGGTTAAATTTAAATATAGAATTAAGTCTACGATTTGGTTATAAACCAAATTTCTATATCATCACTTTTGATAAATTTAGACACAGTGTAAAAATGAGGTAATAATGAACTGGATGTAAAACAAACATCAACGCTTGTAATGAGAAGAGAGAAGGAAGAAAAAAATAAAAGTGTGAAATTTCCTTATCATTATAACAGTAATTTAATAAATATGGGTTTTTTTGTTAATGTCAATAATTGGAGAAACATACAATAAGGTTTTTGAAAAATATTAATGTAACCATTATTTATATGTTTTAAATCAATAACATAACTCTTAGACCAAATAATAAAATATAAAACTAAGCAGACCACAGAAATTTAAAAAAAAAACAAAAACAGAAAAAAAAGTTAGAAATGCATCAGTTATTAAAACAAATGAAAATTGGTTAAATGTTTATATCAAAGAGACAATCTCAAATTATGAAGGGAAAACACTAAAATGTAAAAAAAAGTGACAGAGAGAAGCAAAATTGTTGGATAAAATACAAATGTGTGAGGTCACTCTAAAATTGAAGTGCTTGGCGTGATTAAAAAATGACCTAGGTCTGAATCAAAGCTCCATTTTTGAATTAAACTTTAGCCAACCCTAAATCCTCCCTTCTGCCTCCCTGGGAATAGAAACTGTTACATGTATCTTCTCGTGAAAATTTAACCACCCTCAGCAAACAATGGAAGGAATGAAAACATGGTTTGTGAAGCAATATTTGTCAGTAAATGCCTGCTCAGCATGTCCCAGGAAGAATATATAGGTAAATATGTATAAAAATGCTTGCTAGGTTCAACTCCAGAAAGTCTATGTTAAAAAATAGATCAGCTAACCTTACAAGATTTTAACTTTCTATTGTCTTATAGCCATGTGTAAACCCAAGCCCCCAGGATTGGGATCACGTACTCCCTTCCCTACCCTTCTGTATAAAAACTCACCTCTCCCTCAAAAGGTCGGAGAATTTTTCAATTTTGCTTAAGTGCAGCCTGATTTGAATCACTCTATTCCTTCAATCAAATTCCTTTGCTTTCATTTTAACAG
>NW_004443942.1:7661526-7662891 GCF_000243295.1 Trichechus manatus latirostris
GATCTTTTCCTTCCATATCATCATCATTCTTATAAGGTAAATATCCTTATCCTCTATTGTTATAGGTGAGGAAAATATGGTCCATGGTGGTTAGGTAACCTCCCCAAGGTCACACAACAAATAAGTAAAAAAGCTAGAATTTGAACCTCACCCTTGCTTTTGTCACTCTACCATGAAAGTGAAAGCTTTCTTATCAGTTGGAATGTGAGTAGCTTTTGTTCCTCTCAAATATGACTTATGTTCTCATTTATAACATTCTTTAGTATCTATTCTACCAACATGTAGTCTTCAATCTGATGAAGTTTGATACAGGACAAGTTGAAAAAATGGCCATGAGCTTCCCTTGTCCCATCTCCATATTTCTAGGCCAATTAAATCTTTATGTACCTGTTAAGAAAACAGTCCATCGGTCTCCAAAACAATATTGGTGTTTTCTACTTCACCATCATCTTCCAGATGGCGGATTATGTTGGAATTTGGGACAGAGGAACCCAGATAATGGGCTCATAAATATTTTATAGTTCTGACAGTCTCTACTTGTTTTTCCTTCTACTTCACCATTTTCTTCTAACTGAGCCCGTTTAAAGATCTAAACTTGTCAGTTCCATAGATACTCTCTGGAAATCCCCAAGACTGAATTTCTTGATAACCTGTCCACTATAGCCTCCTCCTTCTGCTGAGAGGAACAGCAAGTAAGATTGTTGGAACTGAAATTTCAGATGCCCTCCCTACCCCGTCCATCTCATTAGGCTTATGATGGCCAGTCTTCATTCTCTTCCCTAAATCCAATCCAGTTTCCTCAAGTGGAAGCCTTTCAGGGGCAGAACTCTTCCTTTACCTCTTGTTTTCTCATCCCCTTAGTTGCTTTTCTCACTCTCTGTGGCTGTTTGTCACCTCTCTCTGGTGAAGGCCCTCTAGACTAACTCCCCTATTTAGTTAATTTAGTAAACAGATTGTTGCAGGGAGGGTTAAAGCCAGGCCTGAAGAGCTTCGACTGGTGGCAGGAACTCATTTGCAAGTTCAGCATTTTCCCTTGGATACAGGCACTGCTGCTATCAAGTGACCTGCTCAGCTTGCTGTAAGTTCCTACTACTCAGGGTTAATTGCCTCTGGCACCACACTTTCCATTTTCAACAGAATACCACTGAGAGCTTAGTCCAGCCTTTCAAAGTCAAATTATATTTTCTTCTCTATGAGTTATGCTACTGATATTTTTAATGTTGCCTAAGAGCAGGGGTGGGGTCATAGGTTCCTTAGCCAGTTCTGAGCTGGAAGTAGACCTGACTCCAGAAGATTCAGATTTAAATCTAAGCCTGCTTTTGTCTAAATCCATTGCCTCAAACAAGTGATGTAACCTCCATGAAG
>NW_004443942.1:7664162-7673725 GCF_000243295.1 Trichechus manatus latirostris
GGGAGACTTTAAGCCCTGACCTTCCAATCCCAGCAACAACCTACAAGTTGAGTCTTTTATTCATTCTATAAAGTGGGACAATGTCTTGGCAACCACGTGTCTTGGGTAGAGCTGAGATTCCCAGAGTTAATCAACCCTCTGAGGACCCCAGCCTGGCCGCTCCCCAGGCCTGGCAAGCACCCCAAAGGCGTGATTATCTGATGGTTCTTGCACAGCTAGCACTGGGGCCTTTTGCTTAATTAATCACAGAAATGTTCCTGCCTAACTTCAGACAACAAAATAATGAGCAGGCCTGTGAGAGGTTCAAAGACTGCAGGAAAAACAAGCGCTCCCTAAGGAAAGGGCCTGTTGGAATATGGAGGATGGAAAAATCACTGGGATCTATTAGAACTGCTGCTTGCATTTTGTTGCATGCCCCCTTTAATATAAATATAATGATAGTGCGAACATGTGTATAGAGAAGAATAACGTACATGCCACTTGGATCTTAGAACCAGAAAATGTTAAGCTTTGAGAAGGACCTTAGCGATCACTGTGTTAATCTGTTCTTCTTATAGATGAAGAAAATGGGCCCAAAAGAGTTAAGTAACTTATTCAAGGTCACAGGCCTGGGGCAAGGCAGAGCCAGCCTAGGACCCAGATCCCCTAGCTCTCAGTCTGTGAAAGTATGGATGGGGACACTGGTGATGAAGACTGCTTAGATGTCACAAAGAAAAGCCAAAAAATTAGTGAGTGGAAGTTAGATAAGAGCTCACTGGAGTTAGAGAGAAGATGTCAGATTAGAGCACATAGCATGTCAGAGGGTAGAGGTAGTAACAAGGCATCAGCCAAGTAAGAGAGTAGAGGTCAGGTGAGAGTTTATAGAATAGTCAGTGGGTAAAGGCCAAATTAGTTGTCTTGCCAATTTATGGCCTAGCATGAGACTTTGAGTGTTAGAAGATTAGATGAGACATGAAATCTATTCTCACAGAATTCAAGACATTTCAAGAGTTAAGAAGAATACACTTTAAATACCAGAAAGGGCTGGGTCAGTACTATAGGAACAGTGATGAGGGGTTCAGAGGTGAGTAGGCTCTTCCAGCTGCAGTGGAATTGGAGCTGGAGCTGGTGAGGCAGGAGGTGTTGGGCCATGTGAAGCTGGGGCAAAGATGTATCAGGCAGCGGTAACAATTTGAGCAAGGTTTCCCTAACTGGAGGGTTAGGGAAACTGGGAAATTCGGATTGACTGGAGCAGAAGATGCATAAAGGGAGCACTAAGTAGGTAGGGCAGATTGAGGAGGGCCTTACTGATAGGTTGGCCTCTATTCAGTAGGCAAAAGGAAGTCACTGAATAGGGCCACTGGGTATTGTTTTTAGGCTGTGTCTTGCACATGGGCACCATGTCCATGGAACCACCATTCACATCATAGACATATCTCAATTTAGGTGAGAGCCTGAGGAAGGGAGGGAGATTCTGTGCCTCTCTGCCAAATCCTGGAGCAACAATGGCGAGCCCCTTCCCACAAAAACCCACACTGGCTCCCAAAGCCATGATCATATTTGCTAGCACACACATATACTCCAGGCTGTGACCTATCCTGACCACTCCCTAGGTGCCCTTGAGGTTGCTTGTCAAGGCTATCCACCTTGGAGACTTGATCCTGTCTCCCACTCTACCATGCAGATCTATGTAGAGTGTTAAGGCTATACTAACTTTTTTTTTTTTTTTTTAATCCAAAGAAGGAAGCCTTTGCCATTAACATTTTTAAGCAAAGCTCTCCTTTAGGGAGCTTTCTGGAATCTGTATGCAGCATGCATTGGAGAGAGCTGAGTAAGGAGATGAGGATAGCAATTCAGCAGGCAGCTGGTAAGCCAGAGTGTATGAGGTGGTGTCTTAGTTTCCCAGAGCTGCTGTAACACAAATACCACAAGTAGGTGGCTATAAAGAACAGAAATTTATTTTCTCACAGTTCTGGAGGCCGTAAGTCCAAATCATTGTCTCGGCCATGTCGATTCCTTCCTTACTGGTAGCCCCAGACATTCCTTTGTTCCTTGGTGATCCTCACATAGCATCTGTCTTCCCCCATGTGTATGTGTCTCTGTGTCTATTATGGTCTTTTTATAACTCAGAAGTAATTCAGTTTAGGGTCCACCCTACACTTGTATGACCACAACTGATCAATTGATTACATTACATTCAATCACATTATAGAAAGTGATTACATTACATACATGCAAGGTAATTATATTACCATACATTAGATTACATCCACAGGTATAGGGGTTTTATGCTTTCATAGTACAACTTCATGATCCTCAGCCAGTGATGATTTCTTTTTAATTTATTTGTGTGATTATTGGATTACTGTTGACCACAAGACCCATGAAGAGGAATAATGCTTTGCTCAATGCCCAGGGGGTCAATAAATAGACATGAAATAAACAAAAGAATGAAGAAATTATGTGGCAGACCTTGACTTAGTATTGGCATTTTAAGCTCCCTTGGAGGGTCAACTGTTGATTCAGGGCAGGCTTTGTACACTGAGGTGATGCCGTTGGAGGGAAGCTGGGCTCACACACTATTTCTGGTTCCTCCAGGCTCAGCTGAGCCCCTGTTAGAGTGGCAGCTCTCCCAAATAAATCAGAGGCATGACAGCAGACAAGAAGACGAAGCTCTCAAGTGCATATCTGTCTTTTCCCTGGTCTCAGACACCTTAATATCTGCCACGCAGTTTAAAGTAGCCCATTCTGAAAGTAAAATGGAACTGCAACAAACCTTAAGAGATGTTTCACCTCTACAGCCATGAACCCATACACTTCATCAGGAGGGTGTCTTTGCCAGAGAAGAAAATGGAGACCGTTGTGCTTGCTACTCCCAGGCTCCCAGGCAGCAATCAGAGGAAAGCCTCATGTCAGGGTGTTCCAGGACTATGAAGGTGGGGAGAAGAAAAATGATTCCCAGTACAGGTTTATCAGTTACCCGCCTCTTTCAGAAAGTTTTTAGTTGCTTCTATCTTGTCTCTGTCCAGGAGCCTAGGAGGAAGGAGAGTGGGTTTGCCTGGTCCAAGTCCCACTTCAGGTGGTGGTTTCAACGGAGACATAAAGAAGGCTAATGAAGTGTTAATGGCTTTCTCATCACCTAGCTGTGGGCTGAGTCCCAGTCAGGGTACCAGAGGAGATATTTATAAACCCATCTCGTCAGTACCTGGAAGGCATCCCGTGCTTGGCTGGGAGAGTCCTGAATACCTCATCTCTCTGAGGACACCTGCAAAGCAACTCTCACTTTGTTGATGCTTCTTTAAGCAGGACACTAGTCTTGCCTACTCAGAGGCATTTAAAGAGAGTGAAGGAAAATAAAAATAGAAGGGGTTGCCATAGCCTCCTGACACAAATGAAAACACCTTCCAGACCTCAATAGCTGTGTATTCCAATTAAGGGTGGCTCTGGGCACTGTCCGTTCTTGTGGCTCAGGACCCTGCTGCTGCCATTAGGCTTCTCAAAGTCCAAGAGCTTAAGGTGCTGTGGGCAAACACTTGTGGACATCTTTTTAAGGGGTAATGAATGTCCCCTTTCTGAGGGAATAGGTGAGCCTAGACTGGACACTTGTCAGTGATCCAGTTTGGAGGTTTGGGTCCTAGAAAACCAAATAGAGCATGGTTTAAGCTAGAAATTTCTGCAGAGTGCTGGGGGTAGGAGCCAAAGACAGGAAAAAAATCCAGGTTTAAAGGACCAAGAGATCACCAATGAGAGATGAAACCATGACTTCCTGAAGGGAAGGAACTGGATTGGAGTGAGGGGCAAAGAGATTCCTGATGAGGTTTATAGACCATGTCAGGTAGGCCTGGCTTACTGTTAGGGGCCAATGGTCATGTGTTTGGCTTAAACCCACAGGGTAGAAATGGACCACTGTGAAGGGATAAGCTGTGGCAGGGTTGTGAATTCTAGTCCTAGCTATATTTCACTATGCTCAGATGACCACTCTCCCTGTCTATACAATGAGGAGATCAGGTAGATGGGCCGAGGGGCACTTCCAGCTCTGACATACTGGTCTCTCTGGATGAGCCCTGTGCTTACTTCTTCTTTCTTTGGGTTTTTGAAACCATATTTTCTTGTGGAGATAATGTCTCAGGGCTTCTCTCCCTAAGTAAATAAAAGAAAACATGCAAAAAATACCCTGGACCTCAAAGAATGTCTCTGAGGAGCAGCAGAGCAGCATTTCTCATTATCCAGAGGCAATTTAGAGTTTGGGATGCATCTCATGTGCAGGGAGAACTCATTCATGGAGCTGGAGCTCCTGTGACCCCCAGGGATAATGAGAAGAGAATACAACACCGTGGGGGACCCAAGAAGGGTTCCTACCTAAGGCAGCTTATGGCAGTGGAGGGAGGGAAGCTTGAGAATCGTCTACGTTGAAAAGCCAAGTTGTAGCCCCTGAGCCAAAGCCAAGGCCCAGTCCGCGGCATGGAAATGAGGGCAGGTAACCAGGTGAGAGGCTAGAAGGGCCGAGAGCAGGGAAAACGAAAAGGTCAGGAAGGAGATCCAGATCCTGACAAATTTTTAGAATCAAGATGAACACGGCCAGTGTTGGAATCTAGGTGGCAGTTTACAGTAATGCACAGGGCCAAGCAGATGTGAACAAAGAGGTTGCTTCTCAAGGGACTATATTAGTCAGGGTTCTCCAGAGAAATAGGATCAACAGGATATATATATATATATACCCACTGCCGTTGAGTCAATTCTGACTCATAGTGACCCTCCTGGACAGAGTAGAACTGCCTCACAAAGTTTCCAAGGCTGTAAATCTTTGTGGAAGCAGACTGTCACATCTTTCTCCTATGGAGTGGCTGGTGGGTTCAAACCTATAAATACCGATAGGGAAAGAGATAGATGAAGGAAGATTTAGAGATATTAGCTTACGTGGTTGTGGGGAATTTTAAGGAATTGGCTGACGTGATTGTAGGGGCTGGCAAGTCTAAAATCTGTGGGTCAGGTGGCAGGATGGAAACTCTGGAAGTCCTGGGTTCAAAACTGATAGACCAAGCAGGCTGGAAACTCCAGCAGGATTTCTATGTTACAGTCTCAAGGCAGAATCTTTTTCCTTTTGGGAAACCTGTTTTTGCTTTTAAGGCCTTCAACTGATTTAGGAGGCCCACCAATATCATGGAAGATAATTCACTTTACGTAAATTCAATTGATTAGAAATTGTTAATTGTATCTAAATACCTTCATATCCATATCTACTCTAGCGTTTGACCAAGCAACTGGCTGCTATAGCCTAGCCAAGTCGACACATAAAACTAAGCATCACAGGGACCTGCACTTCTGCTGGTTTAATCTTTTAATGAGCTAAGTGTTGCCAGGGTGGCAGGAGCCCTTCTCACCCTCCATTCTGGATTGGTGGGACTTGGGGAAGCACAGCTGGAAACACATTTGCTGTATGGAAACGATCTGTGCAAACGGAAGCAAAGCCCAGTGTGATTCTGGTATAACTGGATTATAACCTCTCTGTTTACTATAATGTTCAGTCTTGAGGTTGAACATATGCCCTTGGTCTCAGTCTGATCAATCTCATTCCACTGTCTGTCAGTCTGTCTGTTATGGATTGAATTGTGTCCCTCAAAACGATATGCTGAAGTCCTAACACCTAGTACCTATAAATCTGATCTTGTTTGGAACTAGGGTCTTTGAGGATGTTATCAGTTAACACGAGGTCATACTAGAGCGGGGTGGGTCCTAGTCCTGTCTGAGTGACTCCTTATAAAAGAGGAGAAGAAATACAAAGAGACCAACAGGAAGGATGAGCATGCCAAAGAACACTTGAGGCTACCAGAAGCTGGGATGCACAACAAAGAATCTTCCCCTAGAGTCTTTTGTAAGAACATGGTCCTGCTGACATCCTAAATTTGGGCTAGTAGCCTCCAGAACTGTGAGACGATAAATTTCCATTCTTACAAGCCACCCAAATTTGTGATATTTTGTTACAGCAGCCCTAGGAAAAAGAGACCTCTTCCCTTCATTCTGGCTCTCTTTGCTAAAGATAAAAGCACTGGTGACCAAGGTCAGGTGCTCGTCTTCTTGACCAGGACTGTCCATTTAATAGAGCTCAAAGTGGGCAACTCAAATCCATGATTAAACACTAAGCCACCTAGAGAAAGGAGGAAGGAAGCTGACATGTATTAAGCTAGACGCTTCAAATATATTCTTATCTAATTTAATACTCATCAAAATCCTAAGGAATAAAAATCATCACCTCATGATTAGTGGTAGACCATATGGTAAGGGATTTACATGCCTTAATCCATTTATTCCCCGCAGTATCCCTATGAAATAGGTACAAGTAATATATCAATTTTATAACTGAAGAAACTGAAACATAAATGTTAAGCAACTTGCCTAAAGTTACACAGCATTAAATTGGAAAACACAGTGGTGCAACTTGTTAAGCGCTCGGCTACTAACTGAAAGATTTGCGGTTCGAATCCACCCAGAGACACCTCAGAGGAAAGGCCTGATGATCTGCTTCCTAAACATTCCAGCCATTGAAAACCCTATGAAGTGCAGTTCTACTCTGACACACATGGGGTCGCCATGAGTTGAAATCGACTCCATGACAACTGGTTTCAGACTCCACAGTTAATTTTCCGTAATTCAGAAAGCTTAAGTGTTTTCCCACAATCACACAGGTAATAAGAACTGAGATTCAATCACAGATCTAAAGCAAAAGCCCTTGTTGTCTTCTAGAAACCAAGAGGATACCCCACCTTTTGTACTGGCACTTTCCGGTGGGAGAAGGAGGAGGAGTTGTCATTTTCAATACAGAGCTAAGCCCTGTCTCAGGCCTGGGCTACTGAAGAATCTCAAGTTGGCAGATCCAAAATCTGTAAGTCCTCAGAGGTCAAAGCAATACTGGGGCAACTGCTCCTTGGGTTATCCTCATAGTACCATGTCTACCAAAACCAAACCAAACCTAATGCTATCGAGTCGATTCTGACTCATGTAGTTTTTAGGTACCGTTGAGTCAGTTCCAACTCATAGTGACCCTATCCACCACAGAACAAAACACTGCCGGGTCCTGCGCCATGCTCACAATCATAGTTACGCTTGAGCCCATTGTTGCAGCCACTGTGTCAATCCATCTCATTGACGGTCTTCCTCTTTTTCACTGACCCTGTACTTTACCTGACTCATAGCAACTCTAAATTGCCAGTATTTATTACATCTGACCAAGCTTGGGTGTTCTGCATTGAGTCTTGCTAGTCCTTGTCCTCTGATCATGACCTTCCTTGCTTGCCTGTGTGTCTTTGGTGACCTTGGCTTTCCACAGCACCCTGCTCTGTTGCTAGGATTGGTACCGCCTCTCTAACCTCTGCACTTGCCTGCTTACTCTGGAAACTCTCCATGGCTCTTTTGGCCTCACTGGTGTGTCTCCCGCTGTGAATTCCTTTAAAGAACCTTAATTGATATTAAAACATTAAAACTTGGGGGGGAGGGTGGAAATAGATAATTTACCTAGAGCTGCATATTCAAAAATGAGCACATAATTACTGTTTTTAAGGAAGGTGTCAGGAAGCAAGATTGATTTAAACCTGACATCTGTTTACACACAGTGAGCTGTCATTAGATGCATATGTGGGGTCAGAAGAGCTATGTTCCGTCACCATGACAGCTTAGTTTGGTTATGGAAATTTGGTTCCACGTGCTTCTGCAATGGAACAGCAAGATTCCTTACAAATGCCTGCTCTCTGTCTCTGTTAGTCAGTCAATCACCATTTTTCTATTATGTACTCAACACCATCCTAAGCACTTGCAATAAAATGGGCAGTTTGAGGTAGTGGGAAAGAATATAGCAGGGAGGTTAAAAGTATGGGCTTTGGAGTCAGAAGGTCTGGTTCTGAATCGTGTCTCTGCTACTTCCTAGACAGCAAGTCATGTCAACAGTCTAAGCCTCATTTTCTTTATCCGTAAAGCAGAAATGATAGTAATACTCCACTCACAGGAAAACTGTCAAAGTGATATACCGGTAGTCCCTGATTTAAGATGTATTCTAGTGATCACAAATCGTACTTACAGCTGTCTTTTTTTTTAATGCATCTTATTGTTAGTGATATGTATATATGTATTAAAATATATCTGTAAGTTTATATGTAATGTTTCCAACCCCCAAAGACAAATAAAGATGGGATTTATAAAGATACTGATAATAAAAGGCAATAATAACAAAAACTAAAAAAAAAAAGGTATTCAACTTACTACTCACGTCAGAAGCAACTTATAACTGGTGGTCAGAACAGAACCCCATCGTAAGTCGGGGATTACCTGTATATTCAGAACACTTAATCCAGGACCTGGGGGCAGTGGTCATTCAGTGGTAGAATTCTCACCTTCCATGTGGGAGACCCAGGTTCAATTCCCAGCCAAAGTACCTTATGTGTAGCCGCCACCCATCTGTCAGTGGAGGCTTGTGTGTTGCTGTGATGCTGAACAGGTTTTAGCAGAGCTTCCAACTAGGACAGACTAGGAAGAAAGGCCTGGCGATCTACTTCTGAAAATCAGCCAATGAAAACCCTGTGGATCACAATAGTTTGATCTGCAACCTATCATGTGAATGGTGCAGGACTGAGCAGTATTTTGTTCCATTGTGTGTGGGGTTGCCATGAGTTGGGGGCCAATGCCACAGCAGCTAACCACAACAACAGTCCGGGACCAGAGAAGAGTAGGTGCTTAATAAGTGGTGGCTATGGTTATTATTAATATTGGGTAGGATCCTGCCCCCAAGATATTCGAGATCTTGTTGAGGAAAAAGATTAAGTTAATAAACAATCCATTGGATGTGGGGTGAACTTCTTGTGGTATAGGAGTTCGGAGGAAGGAATATCAGCTCTCTAGGAGGATGCAGAAAGGCTTCACACACCAGGAGAGACTTGAGCAGGACCCTCGCTAAGTGTTCATGTAGAAGTAAACCGGAACTTATGGGAAGAGAGCCGTACTCATACGACATCTGCCTGGAATGCCCTTCACATGTGCTCTTCCTGCAAACTCTTACCCTTCTTTCAAGTCTCAGCTTAAAGGAGATCATCTTTAAAGAGCCTTCCCTGACTCCGCTAATCAATCCTAAATGGGTTTGTCCTTATTCTCATGACGTGGGCCTCCCTCTATTTCAGCACTCATTGGTTTTTATTGTGTCATAATTAATTTGTTATTTGTTTGTTTTTCCCCCCTCTGGTGGGTATCTTTTTACTTTTCCCTTTCTTAAAGTGTTTATATTTTATATATATTTTATATATTTTAAAATCAAAGTTATATACATACATACTTTTAAAAAGTCAAGTGTACGTACATGGTGTGTTATATACAATAACATTGTTTCTATACCTTCATACCCACTTCCCTCTCTTCAGAGGCAACCACTTTCACCTCCTTTAGATGATCATATTGGCATCTACTTCCCTTTCTCTAAAAACCTGTCTCAATTGCCTCTTCTTGATGTGTCTGTTCTGTCATTATTTCTTGACTTCCCCTGTGCTGTGTGGAGGGTGAGCTCCACCACTAACCACACCCACATTTCCTGTCCTCCCCATCCTTCC
>NW_004443942.1:7675373-7676375 GCF_000243295.1 Trichechus manatus latirostris
GAGGTCAGGATAACTCTAATTCAAGGCAGAACAACCCCAGACTGGCAGCCCTGTTATCGCTGAATTTGCACAATTAAAGACCGGCAATCATTAGCACCTCATATGTGCCTATGATCCTCATGGCATGCAGCACCAAGAACACTGGGCTTGCCCTCTGAAAATTTTCACACTGCGATGACTGTTTCTGGTAAATATGAAGATTAGTGGGCTAATGGGGACCTCTTGCTGTTTGAACCTCAGCCACAGCTTGTGTGATATGGGATCCTTGAGCTTTCTCCACATGCATGAAGAATTAAAAGCAATTTTTAGAAGCACTGACGATATTGTTCCAAAAATCATACTAGCATTTTAAGAGAAAGACATTTACAAGATTTTGAAGAAAAATTAACCGGTACCTGACAGAATTGTAGCCAAAAGTCGGTGGAAAAATACTCATTGGAGCACTCTTCATAATAGCCAAAATCTGAAAACAACCCAAAAGTACATCAACAGGTGGTGTTAGGTACTGTTGGGTCATTTTCCACTCACAGAGTAGAATCGATAAGTAAGTTGTGGTGTTCTTCATACAATGGGATAAATACAGCTATGGAAACAAATATACCACAACAATGTGTAACATGAATAAATCTCACAGACAGAACACTGAGCAAAAGAGACTGTATGGTTTCTCTTATATAAAGTTTTAAAACAGGCAAAATAAAATAAGCAGTTAGAAAATACAATAACAAATACATAAAGACAAAATCAAAGCAGAACATTTTAACAAAACTCTGTTCATCCTTGTCAGAGCAAATATTTTTAAATATTTACTTTGATTTTACTAAAATTAAAATCTAATTTTAAATATTTAATATGATTTTTGTTAGGGCCAGAGTCAATGTCCAGACATGGATAGCTAAAAATTTACTAAAGCAGGCCTGTTCAGGGATATGCATGCACAGTTATTATAGTCAGGAAAATAGTAGCAGGAAAAACAAATCTCAGAACCCACATTTGTTGAGC
>NW_004443942.1:7679916-7681127 GCF_000243295.1 Trichechus manatus latirostris
ACTCTGCAAGTCAGGTATAATTTTTCCAAATTTTAATAAGGAAAATGAGCTCCAAAGGGGTAACATCAATTGCTTATGTCAAGTAGTTTTTATATGGAGGACTGAGATTGAGATGCAGACCCAACTCTAAAGCCAATAACCACCAGCCATTCCTCTCCACTATCCTGCCTTCCACCGTGTTGGGAGCCTAGTATTAAGGGGATTAACCTTCCCTCTACTAGGAGAGTTGTCAGACTTTACCTAGAAATGCGGCAGCATGGGAAATATTTATGGCAGCAGACATGAATGAATTGGAGTCTTCTGATAGGATAAAATACTTATTAGTAATTATTCACTCTGCTTAACTGAGAGAGAAAAGCTCTTTCCCTTCGGAAAGCTCCCTATGCCTACCCCCAAGATATATGATCACCCCCAGCCAGACCATAGCAGCACCTGGAGGACATTCTAACCCGACTCTACCCCTCAACCTCCTCCAATATCCCAGCCCCATCTCTCCGTAGGAATTCGGTTCCAAGGCCTTGGTGTTTTAGACTCAAGTATCATGCCTTTACAGGCCAACTACAAAAATAACTCCTCTTGTTCACCACCTATTTTCACTTCCCTTTCTTCCCAGCTCTCATTCTCCTCCTTCACGAATAAGTACACCTGGAATAGGAGAAGTTGTGTGATTGTTGCTATAGTTTGTAGACAACTGTGGGCCTATCTCATCTGCTTCATGGCAGACAGTCTTCATCTTAGATGGTTGCTTACCTGGGCTTTGCTGTGATCTTTAATTTTATACATGTTCACGGGAGAATAGGTAAAACAAATCAAATTAGGGCTAGGCACTTTAGTCTGATTTCTCCTGATTGGTGATTCCTGATTGGCCAAGAGTTGAAAATCCTCTGCTCCCCTGTATCCTAGCATCAGCAGTAGACTCTTGGGGATCATCAAGTTCTTATGAAGTTTTTTACACAAACCCCTTGTCATTATGCCAGTTTATTCATTCTCATATCCATGCTCATTCTCTCCCTCCCTCTCTTCCTCTACCTCCCTTCACCATCTAAGGCTCAATCAGCTTCCCAGAAAAAGCCACAATGTAATTCATAAGCCTAAATCAATGTTAAGATTCACTGCACAGTGCATACTTGCCACTTTGGTTTTCTAAGAGAAAGAACAGAAATTATTAAAGAATTAGCCATCTTTGCTGAGACTGGGGCAATTAGTTTTTT